>NC_143117.1:641732-809888 GCF_061535455.1 Colias philodice | reverse complement strand
TTACTTTATTAACATTCTTATCATACTTCAGCTTTCGGTTTTCTTTACACTTTAACAAATTTTCTCTTGCGTCTCTATTAGCTACTTGCAACCTGTATCTTAACTCTAAACTATAGTTATCTGGATTATACAATGGTTCTATATTAGAAGAAATTCTACTGGGAATTTCGCACGGTTTGCCAAAAACTAATTCATATGGGGCATATTTTGTACTTGAATGAACAGTATTATTGTACGAGAAACACCAAAATGGTAGCCAGTGGCTCCATGTTTCAGGGTGACTATCGCATTGTATACGTAAAAATGAACCTAGATGTTTATGCGTATTTTCAAGTGAACCAATAGTTTGGTGATGGTATGCTGTAGAGCTAAGTTTTTCTATGTTAAGTAATTTACATACCTCTTCCATCGTCTCCGAAATGAACTCTGTTCCACGATCTGTAGTGATGACTTTTGGAATGCCAAACCTTAAAATGAAATTGTTCACAAAACTCCTAGCTACACTTACCGTATCTTTACTTCTAAGAGGATAAGCCTCGACAAATTTGCTTAACTCGCACTGAATTGTTAAGATATATTTATTATGTTCTAAATCTAAATCTAAGGGACCCACTATATCTAAAAATACTTTTTCAAAAGCAAAACTTGCCGTGGTTGTTATAACCATCGGTTCTCTTATATACCTAGAGTGTTTCATTTTTTGGCACTTCTCACATTTATGAACAAAATTTTTGACGTCATTTTCAATTCCTGGCCAGTAGAATTTACGTTTTATATTATTAATCATTCTGCGTACCCCAGCATGTCCGCTTGTTGGTAGCAAATGAAAGTCATTTAAGATAAATTGTTTTTCTTCGTCATTATCTATTCTTTTTATTCCTCTTAAAATACAAATGCGTGGTCCGGACCACTTTTTAATACTCTTTATTTCTTCTATCATATTTTTAATGAATAACGCGTTATCTTCACTTTTTATCATACAAATCTCTTTTATTTCTAATTTTTCACATAATTTTCTCAATTTTTCCACAAAAACGTCTCGCGTGTATTGTGCTTTAAAATCGAGATTTACATATAATACCTTTTTATTAGCAACAAATGCGAAGCATTCAGATTCGACATCTATGCTTTTATTTTTTCTCATTTTCTTTAACAATTCTCCCTCAATCAAACATAACTCAACTGATCCGTTCGGTATCCTAAGTATCTCCACAACTTTTGGTTGATCAGGCCAATCGTTAGAGTTGATACTTGGTACACCGCTTTTCTCACTATCATTACCACTTTCATTCTTGTGTTCATTCATCTCTTTCATTTTTCTAGCTTGAGCTCTTGTTGTTACAGCTACTATTTTATCATTCATACCCTTTAAATCTTCTGACGTTACAACAATTCGTGACAAAGCATCTGCTAGTACATTTTCTTTGCCTTTAACATAAGATATTTTGAAATTATACTCTTCTAATGCTAAACGAAATTTTAAAAGTCTACTTGATGGATCCTTCATTCCAAATAGATAAATTAGTGGCTTATGGTCAGTTACTATAGTAAAACTACGTCCGTATAGATATGGTCGAAAATATTTAACACTCCAGACAATAGCAAGAAGTTCTTTCTGAATAGTAGGGTAATTTAACTCTGCTTTATTCAAAGGTCTACTAGCATAAGCTACTGGTTTCATATTACTGTTACAAAGTACTGAACCTATCGCCGTTCCAGAAGCATCTGTTTGCAATACGAATTCGTTAGAAAAATCTGGATATTGTAGAATAGGTGATGAAATAAGAGCATTTTTCAAAATTTTAAATGAGTTTTCGCACTGTTCCGTCCAATCAAATTTAATATTTTTTCTACATAATTTATTTAAACAATTAGTTATATCTGCAAAATTTTCTATGAACTTTCTGTAATAGTTACACATAGCAACAAAACGTTTGACTTCATCAATATTCGTCGGTCTAGGATAATTTTGAATACACTTAATTTTTTCTTTGTCAGGTCGAATGCCATCAGCCGATATAGTATGACCTAAGTATAATAATTCAGTTTTTAAAAATTGACATTTACTTGGATTCAGTTTAAGATTCACTTGACGTAAACGTTCAAAAATTTCGATTAAATTTTTGTTATGGGACTCTAAATTTCTACCAAAGCAAATAAGATCATCTAAGTAGATAAAACAATTTATAAAGTTTAGTCCAGACATAGCTATAGACATGACTCTAGAGAAAGCACTGGGACTTGTCTTCAATCCCATTGGTAGGCGTTTCATTTGATATTGTCCTGTACTGGTAGTAAACGCTGTAATTGGTCTTGAATCTGGTTTTAATGAACACTGATAATAAGATTGACTAAGATCTAAATGTGAATAATAAATAGCACCAGACAACGAATCTAAAATTTCTGTAATGTTTGGAAGTGGAAATTTGTCATCTTGTATTATCTCGTTTAATTTTCTGTAATCAATCACTAAACGCCAATTTTTATTATTTTTACTATCTGATTTTTTAGGTACCAATAAAATCGGACTGGACCATTCACTTTGAGATGGTTCAATTACATCATCATCTAACATTTGTTTAATTTGTTTCTCTATTTCTGGTTTTAAACTATGTGGCAATCTGTATGGTTTAACATATACCGGATTTACATTTTGTTTCAATTGAATTGTTTGTTCACCTAAGTTCGTGGTAGTAAGTTTATCGCCGGGCAAATGAAATATGTCAGCATACTTTGAACAAATGCTTTCTATGCTATGCCGTTCACTTGTACCTAAGTGATCAAGTTTCAAAGATTGCAACAATATTTTTGCACGTGTGGAATTAGAAGTACACTTGTCAAATGAACATATATTATAATAATTTAAAGATACTAATTCGGGCTCAAATACAGAAATGACTATTTCTTTTTCACTAGTATTCAATAATCTAATAGGAATTATGTTATTTTTAGGTTTTACTATTAATCCAGCTAAAAATAAATTTTCTTGTAACTCTTTCGGTATAATCACACAATCTTCTCTCACATCTGAATTTAATTTTATGTAATGAATAGATTCACATCTCGCTGGTATTGATATATAATCGGTACACAGTTTAGGTGAAGTATATAAAGGCAACAAACTTTGTTTTTCACTATTTAAGATTAAAATATTTTTTTCTAAGTCAATAGTAGAATTAAAATTATTAAGAAAATCTAACCCAATTATTCCATCTGATTTACAAGGCAAACTGTCAAATAAATAAAACTTATGTTCAAAATTAGTTCCATCGGATGCTTGTAAAGTTAAATAAACATAACCTTCTGAATAAGTTTTACCGCCTATACCATTTATAACTATAGGGTCTCGATGTATTGGTATACGTTCCGATAAAGAGTTACTACGAATCGCTGATAATGAAGCGCCTGTGTCTAATAACCATGAACACTTTTGAGTACCTATATTTAAGTATATATATTTTACGTTATTGTCACAAGTTAAAATATTATATTGTTTAGGTCCGAAAAAACTGACTCCGGTCCTGAGATTCTACACCTTGGGGATTTTTGACTTGTACTGAACAAATATTTCGACTATTATTACTATTACCCCTACCAGTATTAAATCGACTACGATTCGAAGTCACAAAATTATTTTTGTAATTATTACCACGTATTTGGCGAGCGTTATTAAATCTCCAATCATAATTATTATTGTTTACATATCTGCCTCTCGTATTAAAGGTGTTAGAATTCCGTCCTCGATTCGAATAAAAATTACCTCTAGTCATTTGACCTGAAGGTGGTCGGCTCTTTCGCGGGAACCTAGAGTAATTAAAATGGTTACCTCTTTTTTGTACGTTAAAAACGTTATTCGATGACGAAGGTTGTCCGAGCTCCTCATCCTCGGCCGCACGCACCGCGTCCTTCAGCTGCGAATAGTCCCTGGCTGATATGATGGTACTCAGCCGCCTATTACGCAAACCATCTGCAAACCTTTTAATTGCAAGTTTTTCATTAATAGGTCTCAGTATCTCACAAGCTTTCGGGTTTCCGTCACTTTGAGCGATAGTGAGGCCTACGAATAAATCTGACAATTTATCACCAAACTCATTGATTGACATATTATTTTGTGACAAATTATTTAATTGGCTAAGTATAGAGTTAGCCGATTTCTTAGTTAGTAAATAATTCTTAATGTCTTGAATAAGACTCGCTACATCACTATACTCGCTTTTTAACTTTAACTTAGCAGATTTTGACAACCTTGTTTTTAACACAAATGAAATTAACAATTTTTTCTGACTATCATCTACAAGATATTCATTATACATTTCAATACCATCTATAATTTTATCAATAGTTTGTTCTGAATTATCCATTACTGGAATTAAAGAAGTAGCGGTTTTTATGTGAAATTTCTCCATATTTGCAACTGTGTTTTCACTAGTACTAATTTTATATGTTAAAATTTGCTTATATGCTAATTCTATACGGTCTATTAATATTTCAAAGACATATTCTGAAAGTTCTAAATTACTTTTAAAAATATTAATTATATTGTTATACTCTAAATATAATTCATCAGCTTCTAAAATTTTTTTCTTAACATTACATGCATATTTTTCCCTTCTAGTAGGACCTAATTTTCTTAAATTACTACTTATGTCATTCAACTTACTCAGAATTATTTCCAAATTATGTTCCATAAACTAACTATGTCACTTAAAGTCACTTAAATAAAATTGTTCATTTTCTTTTCTTGAAAGTGAAGATCGATGCTCCAAGATTGCACGTATTATATACGAAAAAAAAAAGAAAGAAAGAGGAGGATTTTCACAGGGGCAAGAGGGCAAAATTACGTTAAAAATAATTTGGACGAACGAAACAAAATTAATTAAAATAATTTGGGGAAGGGGCCGCGCACTTTTATTTTAGCTTCTGTCATCAGGCTGGGTCAGCTCCCTCGTCTGCTCCGCCGAATCTTCCGGACAGCCGTTGCCGCATTCGCAAGAAAAACTGCTGCTGCATTTTCCTCTGCATCCACTTCCTTTCACTGCGCCTCCACTTGGTTAGCAAGAAGTAGATCACGGTAGCAATAACCACGACTAAAATTACAGCTAGTAGAATGTTATTTGTTACGATCTGGTGTTGGACGTCATTTTCTTCGAAAATTTGTGCCTTGTTGGAACCTGCCGCATTTTGGTTTATCTGGATTTCCTTGTCTTCGGTTTTTGAGTACGATTTTGTCACCACTCGGCTCCAAAGTGACGCACTAAAGTAAAAGTTTTTATAACGACAACTGTAAACTTGGCTATCTACGAGCACCGAGGCACACAGGAATCCGCCGCGTTGGCGAAATTCGCCGAGTCGCCGGTCACCCGACACTCGCCCACGCCACGGTATGGCAGGGTCGCCATGAAGTGAGGGGAGCTGGTGTAAATGAAATAACACGACCGTCTCGGTTGAACTTATGATTTATTCTGTCTAAGTAAGATACAATACCACTACACAGCAATCGGCCTGTAGTTTTTTGGATCAGAGCGTAAGCCTTTCTTGGGTATTGGGTGTATCAAGGCGGTTTTCCAAGAGCCTGGGACAGTGCTAGAGGTGTAAGAGCACCGGAACAAACGCGTTAGGACTGGAGCCAACTCAGGAGCACAAGTTTTTAGGACAATAGCAGGGATCTGATCTGGCCCACTTGACTTGTTTACGTCGAGAGAAGAAAGGGCTTTACGCACAGCACGTTGGGTGAATTTCACATCTGGCATGTTGTTATTGCAGTGTGGGATGGTAGGTGGTGCCCTTCCTTCATCGTCCAAAGTCGAATTCGACGCGAAGAGGGAAGCAAACGTATCGGCTTTCTCTCCAGCAGTGTGTGCCAAAGTATCGTTATCCCTGCATAGTGGTGGGAGAGACGATTTACAAAAGTTTCCCTGGATGGCTTTTGCAAGTGACCAAAAAGCGCGTGTACCAGAAGGGTACCGCGCCAGCCTCTTGCCAATCTTCACAATGAACTCAGATTTTGCCTTATGGATCATTTTTTTGTACTGTCTGGAGGCAGCATTATACTTTTTTTTTAAATATCTAGCCCTACGATTTTTAACTGCTGTGGCTTCTACCCAGGCCCGAAAACAATCCTGTTTCTGACGAGATGCTGCTTTACAAGATTGTCCGAACCAGGGTTGGGACTTGCCGCCGATAGGTACCACAGAGTTAGGAATATAAAGTTCCATACCCTGCGTGACCACATCGGCAACAGAGTCAGCGCAAGCATCGGGATCCTCAGATGCAAAGCAAATTTGCCTCCATGGGTAGGATGAAAAAAAAGTACGCATCCCATCCCAATCGGCTGATCTGTAGTGCCATACACGTCGAAGGTTTGCTGGTCGCGGCCGAGATTGACGTATGATTGGCACAGCACTACGAACAAGGCAGTGGTCGGACGATCCAAGCGGAGCTTCAACTAGTATCTGATAATCGTCCGGATGAGAGGACAGGAAGAGATCTAATAACGATGGCGTATGATCTTCCACATCAGGGATCCTTGTAGGTGCAGATACCAGTTGTGTTAAGCCGTAAGACAAAGTAAAGTCATGGAAAGAACGCCCGGCATGATCTGTGGTTCTAGAATTTAACCATTCGACGTGGTGGGCGTTGAAGTCGCCGAGAACCACTATTTCAGCGGAGGGATTCTTTTGAAGTAGTAAATCGATTGTATCTTGAATGTGCTCAATCAGTTGGTCGGTTTCGCTATTTCCGCTATGTCTCCTGTAAAGGCACGCGTAGATGCGCGGGTGGTCGTCGCAGTCTACGCGAAGCCATAATATAGATAAGTTGTTATTACCTTCAAGGACGCCAAGGCGGCGACAGCAGATGTCCTCTCTGATGTAAACGCATACGCCGGCACGAGGTACAAATAAATGTTCCAACGCGTAGCCCGGGTACTTAAGGTAGGAAGAGTCAGGTGGAGAGGAAATCTGTGTTTCCGTCAAAAAAAGCAAAGCTGGTTTAGATGTCTCAAGATGTTGGTGGACGGCTGTAAGATTCGAATGGAGTCCCCTAATATTGCATAAGTCTACATGTAGTGGCAAGGTAGGGGTCACTGACGAGGATTTACTTTTTTTACGCCTAGCAGTGTAAGAAAGCGGAATTTTGCCCCCCCCAGAATACGTGGGGCAGCCTAAGCGAGAACGCTCAGGGAGGGATTCTCCAGTATAGTTTACGCTGGTACCCTCCTGGGGTAGTACTTTTTTAAATGCCGCTGCCATGTTGTTTATTCGAGGGGGGGTTAGGGATTGGGCCGCCGGTGGTCTCACAGACTCATGCGAAACGCAAAAAGATGCTTCACGCCGGTATCCAGTGAGACAGTGGTAACTTCCCCGGACGAGCTACAGCCCAGTCGTGCTACATACAAAAATTAAATTGTATGTAGCTGTAGCTCTACCACTGTAAAGAAAAAACGCCAGAGCCTCGTTTGTTGATCAGCAGGGTGCACCACGAGCAGGTGAGGTTGGCTTTGGTCGAAAGATGTTAGTCGGCCATGACACCCTAAAAAAAAACTTTTCTCTAAAATCAAAAATGGCCGAGATATTCGCCCTCAATTCGTTAGGTTAGGTTTAGGTTAGGTTAGGTTAGGTTTCTTAAAAAAAAAACTACACAGAAATAGGAGCCCCGCGAAGCGGGGCTCCGTCGACGCGCAAAAAAAATCAAGTTTAGGTTAGGTTAGCCGTTAGGTTAGGTTAGGTTAGGTTTCTTAAAAAAAAAACTACACAGAAACAGGAGCCCCGCGAAGCGGGGCTCCGTCGACGCGCAAAAAAAATCAAGTTTAGGTTAGGTTAGCCGTTAGGTTAGGTTAGGTTAGGTTTCTTAAAAAAAAAACTACACAGAAATAGGAGCCCCGCGAAGCGGGGCTCCGTCGACGCGCAAAAAAAATCAAATACCTACGTGTGCCCTCCTCCCCCCTCTCCTCCCCCCACAAAAAACCTATAATACGTGCGGCAGTTCTCTAAAGAATTATTATTTTATTCATCCGGTAATCGGACAACTAATTTATTTTATTCATCCGTTTAGCGGACGACTAGCGCTGTCCTTAAAATTATTTTTGACAAATTCATTTTAAAAATCACTTTCGAATTATATTTATTATCTACAATTGTGAACGCGTCATAATATAACATTTATTATCTATAATGGCATGTCGTAAATACGTGGTAAATACAAACTTACATTTTCCAGGTAATATAATTTAAGAAATTGTTATAAATAAATTAATAATACGGCATTATATTTAAAAATATTGCCTGTGTGCGAGATTACTAGAAGTTTTAATACGACAATGGTATAAAAGTGTCGTTTTTAGTACAAAAATAACCTTAAAAAAAATAATTTTCATTTTCGATTTTCACAAAAACTACGCATTTTTGTTGGAAAAGAAAAGCAGTTTGTTAAGAAAATCCACTACCAGCTATCGATTAAACAGCACAAAATAATGAAATTCGGGGACATCGAATCAAATATTTAACCGGAGTTTTAGTTAATGTTTCAGTTTGGCTTTATTAAGTTGTTGTGTAATTGGTGTTAAACGTGTTGCATAAATTATTTAAAGGAGAAAACTGCAAAAATAACAACTATGAGGTGAGTAATGTGATTCTTGTATTTAACTAAAATATTATCTTATACAACAAGCTTATTGAAATATTTAACTTAAAATCTTAAACATTGTAGCTCCTCGGAAAGGTCGTCTCATCCCTCCCGTGCCCAAGTAGAGTATCTAGTCGACTATCTTAGCAAACATCCTAGCTTAGCCAAGGGTTTTTCAAAAGTCCCGAGCGCTAGAGACGAAGCTAGAAAAACATGGGAGGAGTTGACTATCAAATTAAATAGCTTGGGAGGCTGCACTAAAACATGGAAACAGTGGACAAAGGTAGGCAATAGGCATATAGAAAACTATTCATCTTATACCGTGTAGGTATCTGGCTTACCTATATATTATTAATAAACTTTTAATTTTGCTTTAGTATTGGTCTGACAAAAAGAGTGCCGTGAAGAAAAAAGCTGCCCTAAGATACCGGGCACGCAATAAGACTGGTGGTGGATGTGAATCGGTGGTGGAGCTTTCAGAGGTGGAGGAGAAAATACTCACATTAATGGGCGGGGAAGGTTTTGCAATTGGTGATAGGCATTTGGAAATTAATCCATTTGAAGTAAGTTATTGTTATCGATTTTGTTGATCCGATACATGTATGTATGTAAAATATAATTATTCAATGTCATGTTCTTTTTTTAGGAAATCCCCGTCCTTACTGATGCCAACGAAAGCCCCACATTGCCGACTTCATCTATGATAAATGATCGACGTCACGGATGTCAAACTGTGCGCATACGTCTACTGTTATAATAACAATAAAAATAGTGTAAACAGTTTAAAAGTTTTAGTCTTAGTGTTATGTTGAAGTGCTTTTTATAAATCTTCATATATACTGTAGGCAAAGTTGAGTGTTCAGTGGAAATACGTAAAAACATTAAATTATAACTGTGTAACGGATCAGCTGAATTAAAACTACCCCTCAACTAAATGTGGTACGTGTTTGAAGGAATATAGTAAGAATATAGCCCAAATTTATGCATCAGTAATCAGGAAGGTCTGTAATCTTGATTTTCTGAAACATACAACTGAAACATAGTATTAATTATATCTTCGTATGAAAAAAGTAAATAAACACTGATCAGCTGATTATAATCAACACTAGCTCCATCTGTTGGTACTGACCGGCTTCTAGAATATCGACATCTATCGATACTGTACAGAACTACTTAGAAATAATTGATTATGCCTAAGTGTGGTGGATGCGGTAAATTCTTATCGCCGGCAGATGCCGCTAAATGTGATAAATGTAAAGGCGTCTATCACCGTGCATGTGTGGGTTTATCTACTACGGGAATAACTCCGACGTTATGGCAGTGTCCCGAATGTAAAAAAAATATTGCACGTGATAATTCATCTGACACCCCGGTGAGGCGACATGATCATGTGCAGAATACCTCTCCCTCGCCCAATAGCACAGCCGGTCGGGATGCTTCTGTGAACTTTTGTCTGGAGCTAAAAAAAATCAAAGATGAGATATTGCGCGAAGTTCGTTCTGAATTTAAGACACTGCATGATGAGTTGACGGAATTTAGGTCCAGCATGTTAGAGTACGGCTGTCGTATCGGTGCCCTAGAGGAACGTATGACCGTCCTCGAAAATATGCATACGCAGACGTCTTCCGAAAGCGCATCCCAGAGTTTCAATAATATTATAAAACAATTAAAAAGCGACATTAACGACAGAGATCAGGAGCTATTGGCGAATGACATAGAGATTTCTAACTTGCCCGAGACCAGTGGAGAAAACCCAATACACACGACTATCTTAATTGCTTCGAAAATTGGAATCCAAATTGAACCGCACGATATCGTGTGCGCTGAGCGTATCGGAGCGCGGCCGGCAGAGGGCGCGGCGGCCGCGGCGCCCCGTCCGCGGCGGCTAGTCGTGCGGCTCGCGCGCCGCCAGCTGCGCGACGATCTGCTGAGGAGTGCACGCGTGCGCCGCGGCGCCACCACTGTGGACTTGGATATGACGGGTCCTCCCAGGCGCTTCTATATTAACGAACGTCTCACTAAATTTAATCGCCAGTTGTTTCGGATGGCGCGCGAAGCGGGCACTAGTCGTGGTTGGCGTTATGTCTGGTCAAAGCGGGGTCGCATATTCGCTAGAAACAAACCAGACGATTCTGTATGCTTTATCCGTTGCGAAGAAGATATACAACGTATATTTGGCGGAGCATAATATAGAGTTTATCATTAAATCAATTATTAAAGTTTTTAGTACAAATTTAACAATAATTCATAGAATTTTACGCTTCATCCTTGTTTTTAACCGCTACGCAATCTTCGTATTGTATTCTTGTTATGTTATCAAATTATACTCGTTAGTGCTTATATACCTTCAGATTATTATTATCTTAATGGAATCAGTATCAATAATGTGTGTGCCCCGCAGTGCCTTGCCTAATATTAATTTACATTTTCATACATACACCTATATAAAACGCCTCCATTATAATTGTTCATGTGATAATTACTATAAACATTTCATTTATTTTTTGTATATTGGTTTGTTTATTTATTACTTGTTACTACTTTTGTGTCACTCGTATTATAAGGAATTAAAATATTTTTTGCCGTTGTTATTAAGACATTATAATATGAAATATCTTAACGATCATCCTTTTTTAAGTTCTGACTCAATGTGCTTTTATTGTATTGTTATGTTGAAAATTGTTGTGAATAATTATGTTATTTTTCTAATATTTGAATTGTTGTTGTATTTTGAATTATTAGTAACAGATAATTTAATGTTTAAACGTATTGAATCGCATAAGTACATTTGTATATATTTTACACATTACACTTTCCACCACAAACTGAACCTTTATTTTTTAACAGCTGTTTTTATTATTGTAGTGCAATTGATGATATTGAGATATAACAATTTAAATGGATATTTATATAAAATACATATTTACTATTACCATATTATCGTTTTATGTACAACATTTTACTCTTTATTATACTTATTATATTTTTTATTTAATTTGATGTTTTTATTATTACTACCGTTAGTGAATAATATTAACAATGGTGTTGAATAACCTTATAGTTGGATTGCATAATGTGGGTTCACTGGGCACATTTCATGATGACTTTATTGCGATGGTTGTGCGATATAATTTTGATATTTTTGCCATCAATGAAACGTGGTTACGGGCAGAAGATGTCGGTCGCGCTCCGGTTGTTCCCGGATACCGACTACGGCATGTCCCGCGGCCCGCGACGGTGCGTTCGGGCCGTGGTGGGGGTGTAGGCTTCTATGTCAAGCGTGGCTTAAATGTTAGAGTGATACCAATTAATTCCACATGTGAATCTGTTGAACAAATGTGGTTGCGGTTAGTAGTAAATGGGAGGCATATTGCGGTCGGAACAGCCTATCGCCCTCCGTGGCTTAATTTGGACCTATTTCTGGACACAATGACTGATACTATAAGTAGCCTTGATAAATTTGATCACTGTCTATTACTGGGTGATTTCAATGTTAACATGATAGAATGCCACGAATCTAAAACTTTAAAAATAAACGAATTTCTTTCCTCTCTTAGCCTCACCCAGCTTGTTACTGTACCTACCCACTTTACCGACAATAGTCAGACATTAATCGATTTGGTTTGCACTGATTTACAGGCAAAGAGAGTTGCAGTCGAGCCATATAGATGTTCCCTTGGTCATTCCGTTATTGTGTGCGAATTCAACATAAAGCGTAATAAAATTAAACCATACGTCACTACATTCCGTCCTCTCAAAAATATATGTCGGGAAAGTTTGAACAGGGACCTAGGTAAAATAGATTGGAGTAGTTTCATGTCTCTAGATTCTGTCAATGCAATGGTCGAGTCGTTTTCAAAGTGCATGATTACATTGTTCGATTTACATGCGCCTACTAAGACAAGTATAATCAGAGAGCCCCCACATCCTTGGTTAACTGATACAATAAAAATCATAATGAAGTTACGTGATGATGCGTTACTTAAGTATCGAAAAAATAGAACAGATTCTAAAAAAAAATATTACCATGAATTGAAATCTCTTGTTATGTCCTCCTTGCATAGTGAAAAAGTTGCCTTTTTTCGTCATAATATAAATAATAAAATAGATAAACCACAAATTCTTTGGAACAATATAAAATCTCATGTTTTGCCTAGGAAACAATTAAATGTACTTCCACCTCATTTGTCCTGTCCCAATAATATTAACCAACATTTTCTACAAGTCCCAGGTAGGGCTATTGTTAATTTGACGACTATAACATATTTCGAATCGCACCTACATGGCGAGGCAGTTTTCGAATTAGCAACGGTTTCTCAAGACATTGTATCTGGGTACTTGCTTAAACTTAAATCGAACGCTGAGGGTCACGATAAAATTAATTTGAATATGTTGATACTAACACTCCCTTATACCTTGGAACCTATAACCCATATCATAAATAGTTCAATACAAAAGTCAATATTTCCTAGTTTATGGAAAATGGCATTAGTTCGACCATTACCTAAAACAAGTAGCCTAACTTCTTACAAAGACTTGAGGCCGATAAGTATTTTACCATGTATGTCTAAATTACTAGAAAGAGTTGTTTGTAGGCAACTCACAGACTTTATTGAGAAAAATGACTTGCTCCCCGTGTTTCAGTCAGGGTTCAGAAAGTGCCATAGCACCACAACAACTTTGTTGGACGTCACTGACAATATATTGGCCGCTCAGGACAAGGGCATGTGCACTCTCCTTGTATTGCTTGATTTTTCCCGAGCTTTCGACTGTATTAATATTCCCCTGCTTTTGTCGAAACTACATTATTATGGTTTTAGCCAGAGTACAGTGCTCTGGTTTCATAGTTATCTATCTAATCGACAACAGAGGGTTGAAATTCGGTCGGATGATGGCAGTATCCAATTGTCAAGTTTTAGCCTACTTGAAAGAGGTGTGCCCCAAGGCTCTATTTTGGGCCCTATTTTATTTATTCTTTACTCAGCTGATATAATAAATTCTATTAAAAATTGTAAGTTTCATATTTATGCCGATGACACTCAGGTATACATTTCATTCTTCCCCACTGATTTACACAATGCCGTTAAATACTTGAACGATGACCTCGCAAGTATTGCAGAATGGGCTGAGACAAATGCATTAGTGCTGAATCCTGACAAGACGAAGTATATGTTATTCGGTTCAAAAAAGCATATTAAATCTCTACCATCTTTTGACGTCAAGCTCATGGGTAAGGCAATCCAAAAAGTTGACGAGGCACGAAATCTGGGCTTGTATGTCGATAGCTCATTAAGGTACGAAAAGCACGTAACCGATGTGGTTCGTAATTGTTTTTTCCGGTTGAGAACCTTATATAGAGTGCGTCCATACTTGTCTGAGGATCTTCGAGTACGTCTGGTGGAGTCTCTAGTTCTTTCAAAACTTAATTACGCTGATACTGTTTATGGTCCACGTCTCCTGGCCAGAACAGATCGGCTGATACAAAGAGTACAGAATGCGTGTGCACGGTACTGCTACACTATACCACCACGTAGACATGTCACACCTTTCCTAAATAAGCAGGGTGTTCTTAAGCTTCAAGCAAGACGCCAACTACATCTGGCCTGTCTTATGTTCGGAATTGTCAAGACCCGTATGCCTATATATCTGTACGAAAAGCTCAGCTGGACAACGAGCAGTCGAGATGTTGCATGCAGAAGCTGTGCTCAGCCACTTATCATTCCTCAACATAGTACTTCCACTTTTAGAGGCAGCTTCCGCTATGCAGCATCGAAAATATGGAATGACTTGCCGCCACCGATTAGGTTATTGTTAAACATTAATACATTCAAAAAACATCTTAAGAACTACTTAATCGATGAACAGCGAAGGTTAGATTAATGTCCAACGCTTATTTTTTCGTTTTTTTTTTTTTTTTTATCTATTGGTATGGGTCAATCCTATCTTAAGTCTATTTATTTTATAGAACTTTTTATTTGGATATTTATGTGGGTACGTTTTTTTCACGATATGATATATATGTATGTAATATTATGTTTATCACATTATTTTTAATTAATTATTATTATTGCGTCGCTTCACATCCGTGAGTCGAAACTAGGTTCTAGTTGAAAACCAGCGCTAGGCTCATGCCTGGCACAAGCTGAACTAGGTCCTTTTTGGCGGTACTGCGGGCACAATTTGCTTTAATATTTTTTATTTTTTCTTGTTGAATTTTTTGTGTTATTTGTATGTATTCTTTTCTTTATTGTCTACTTTTTGATGTGTCACGCTGTGTTGTCAAATAAATGTTTTTCTTTCTTTCTTTCTTTCTTTCTTTCTAAACCACAACTATTGTAAGTAAATACCTAGTGTATTAATAAAATATTACTTAATAATAAACAACTTATTAGTAAATGTTTCTTATATTGTTCTAGGAATACCAAGTCTTGGATGAGACTGCTATAAATACGGAAAATGTTAGTATGGCAGATACTGAGGTATATATTAATAAGATATTATGAAAATGGTACTTTTTTATTGATTCCAGTATTTGAAATACTATGTTTTTTTTTTCAGAGACCTCAACTAATTCAGCAATATGTTAACTGTATCCCGAATCCCGAACCTTCCCCTGCTCATACACCACCGAGAGCGGAGGTAACGAGCCCTCTGCAAGCAGTTACCCCCTCTGGCTCAGGCAACTTTCCTGCTCGACGTCAATTGAACGTCGCGGGTCCATCACCACGTCGTACTACAAGTAATTATGAGATTTATGAATTGATTTACAATATTTATAATCCATACTAATATTATAAATGCGAAAGTAACTCTGTCTGTCTGTCTGTTACTCAATCACGCCTTAACTACTGAACCAATTTGCATGAAATTTGGTATAGAGATATTTTGATACCCGAGAAAGGACATAGGATAGGTTTTATCCCGGAAATCCTACGGGAACGGGTTTTTCTTTGAAAACGCGGGCGAAGCCGCGGGCGGAAAGCTAGTCAACAATAAAAATTTGGAAATACATACAAATAAAACTAAATAATACTTGATAATGAATTAAGGAAATAATAATAACATCAGAAGACTTGTCAAAAATGCGTCACCGCGACCGGTGGAAATAATAATAAATTAATATTTATTTTACGTTTCAGGGTCATCGAGTCGTCCACAACAACGGCAAAGAAGACGATCACCTCCATCACAAAGGCGGCAATCTCAATTAACAACCTTTACTGAAAGGTTTCTTAGCTTGGAAGAGCAACGGATTGAGATTGACCGTCGCTACTGTGAGTTACAGGAGGTGATGGTCAACTCACAAAGGGAGACCAACAGAATGACAGCAGAGGGCCTGATTGCCGTCGGGGAAGGTCTTAAATTATTAGCTGAAAATTTAAAAAAATAAAATACTTTTATACTTAAATACATTTATTAGTTCTTAACTTATTTTAGTAGTAAAAAATTATCTGTGGTTTTACTTATAGTTTCTTAATTTACTAACATTAGTTTATAAGCCCTAATTGAGTTACTAACACCTATGAATATAATTTTCCGGAATAAATAATTTGCATTGATTTTTGATTGAATTAATTACAATTACCGCGTGTTCCTTGCCCTCCATAATTCATTTATCAATCTTTGTCTACATAGCTGACCAAGTGCAGTTTCATTAGGTACATCCTCATTTGAAGCTACACTTTGTCTGGTCCTATGAAAACCAGCCTCAACCTCTAGCTCTGAATTGAATATGGCTGGAGCTGGCAGGCCGGCACGATTACAAATATTGTGAAGCACGCAACATGCTATTACAATCTTCGAAACCGTGTCGGGGTCATAATGTAGGACTCTATGTGCTAATAGGCATCTAAATCTGGCTTTAAGGACCCCAATTGTTCTTTCTACGGTGTTTCTTGCAGTAGCATGCAGCTAGTTATAGTGATGTTCTGGTGTTCCCTCGTCTGCATTTGGAACTGGCACCATTAGGTACTGACGCTGCGGATACCCAGAATCACCTGTAACAATGAATATTGTTAAAAAATAAAATGTTTTGTCATCAACAATTATATTTTTATTAGGAGTTAGGAGTTTTCAATGATTTCGCCTGCTCTCCAATTTTTATGAATTCCGTGAACTTCGGTAATAAAGCCTAAATTACTCAGAAATAAAGTAGTTTTTTTAATGATGAAAGAATTTTTGAAGGAATTAATCCAGTAGTTTTTGAGTTAAATATTTACAAACAAACAAAGATTCGTCTTTATAATTAATTAGCTAAGAGGTAACTCACCTAACAAGTACACAGATTCGCCTGTTTGTACTAATTGTTCGAGGTGGTCCCGAATGATGCAATTATTAAAAATAAGGCTGTCGTGAGTCGCTCCGCCATATGTTGCATCTACATGTATTATGTTCAAATCTGCATCTGTGAACTGCAAAAAGAATTATTTTACAACTATTTTTATGTGGCTGTTCTAATGAATGTTAAAAAAAATATAGGTACTAGCAGCGTCTTGTGATTTATACTGCTTCGTTAATGATCCTATGGAATTGGTCCAAATTTCATTAAATCGATTTTCTGTGGTTCAAGTGCGAAAGCGTATACAGACATTATTATATCAGGCTTACCATTTGTACATTTCTTGCATGATATCCTTTGCGACAGTAGTATCGTTCTTCATGGCAAGTTGGTCTCACCATTGTCACAAAAGTCCCATCTACACATCCTATTACCCCAGGAATACTGAATTTCTCATAGAATCTGCAATAAGAAATAAAAAAATCATTAAATATTTTTCATTAACATGATAGGTTTATTTAGGTAGGTACACAAACCTTGTTTTGAGTCTCAGTCTTTCTTCAGAATTTTGGGGAAATCTTATGTATTTTTTTACTATACTTGGATGCACAGACATGTATATTTAAGTAGACAACGCAAGTACCGCGATCTGTATGAAAACCAAGCGTGTCATATTTTTTGTACTGACCTTGACGCGTTATGACGTCACGAGCGCTTTTTAGTGATGTTAATTTCATTTTACGCTAAATCGATTAGGCCGCCACTCGCGCGGCGATTCTAGTATCGTCCTATCCCATCGAAGTAAATCGAAAGAAATCAGATCAAACTAGATCTATGTCTAAGAGGTAGTCAAATAAATGAATCGTAATCGATTACTAAATCGATTCAAGACAGAAAAATGATAATTACCATAGACAGAGGGATGATAAAATAAAGTTATAAACCTTTTAATATTCTAACAAGTAAACTAATGTGTTTTAGCTTTTTCTTACATATGCCCATTGAGTTACCATGTACTACGTACTAGAGAGGCCATCGAAAGAAAGTAATGAAACTGTCAATCAATCAATCTTTATGTCCCGTTGCATCGATCCATTTTCCTTTTATGTTCGGGTTACTTGGAAAACTGAAAAAACAAACATAGTCTAAGCAATAAGGAGTTTTCTTAAAAAACTCCCAAGATGACACTTTATAACTAATGGCGTCCATGTCATAATATTTATTTTTAGTACCTTTGTATTAAAATACTTAAAAGTTCTAGGTCAAGTCGTATTAAATGACAAAAAAAATCTATGCCTTTTTTTCTGAAAAATTGCTCCTTCAAATTATCATTTTTCTGTTCGATTATAAAATCGATTAGAATCGAGAACTGTTGCATCAAATGAACATCACTAACCACAAAATTGGACAGAAAAATGAGAACAGAAAAATGAGAAGACGCTATTCATTGCTTGTTATCATACGACGCGATCTTTACCGTGCCAAGTAAAAGCCGCAATGTATTCCGAATCATTTCGTATGATTTGGTATCCGTGTTTGTCACGATCGTTTTCCACAGATATTCTTTATTTGATTTTAAAATAAATAGTGCATATTCTGATTAGAAAATTACTTACCGGTGGAAGGAAACATCTATGCTAACTCGGCCACTCACAGCTGTGGAGTTTCTACAGTTTATAACGGCGCAATTCGGCATTTTACTTTATTCAGCTTCACGTCTTTCCTTGGCGAACTGCAAGCGCGGACTGAGTGTAGGCCAGCGTCAAGTAAGTTTCATAAACTTAGTTTGGACACGGGAAGTACATACACTCGCTTAGTCTATCTTGATACATGTCTGTGGTCAAAATACTCACTTAGCACAGTTCGCCTCGTCGCCGCTCTCGACGATGTGGCGCCACTAGTACTGTCGAGTTTTACAGAATACGAAATCGAAAACTCACCGCGGATTCCGCGTTCGAGTTTTTATAATAACCTTACAGAATAGCACTGCAGATTCCATTGGCGCAACGTAATTTTAAGTTTTCATTTTATATTCAATTAGCTTTATAGTTATTAATTGTTAAGACTTGCATCGAGCAAGACGTATTGTAATAAGTTTATATTAAAGTATTTCTAAGTGAATTCGTAGTTTTTTTTGGGGCCTCCGGCTGTCTGAAACATAATTTGTGTAATTGTTTATTTATTCTGAATCTTTAAGTTTATTGATTTTTATCCTTTACATAAGCTGTATTTAATAAAAAATGTTTAAAACTCGAATTTTCGAAATTTTTGATTTATAAGTTCTATGTAACGTTTTATAATTAAGTTATGGTATAATTAAATGTAGATTTCACTTTTGTACAGCTTAGACATTTTTCTGTATGGATACAGTGCCTTTCGATTTGAAGTTGGATAACATTTCATTTTATAGGTACTATTATAAAATTAAGAGCATGAAAGAAAAAAAAAAGCATTTCTTCATAATGCTATTGTTACCACAAAAAATATTTTCTTAATCGCAAATTTTAAGAGAAAATAAATTAAAATTAAAATTGATGTGGCGACGTTATACATACAGACGTTAGAACAAAGTCCACCATAAGAATGACGTCATTTAGGAATAAGACGATTTTTAAACATTAATAAAAACCTAAATATTTTCAAAAAGTAAAAATTACTGTTAGTTTTTATCTAGTTTTAATTAAAATAAAAATAAAAACAAGTAGCAAAAAATTTTGAAATGTTGTAATTTTGGAGCACCCTGTAAAGTCTGTATTTGTATGAACATAAGTGGAGATCGCGTCCACTTATTTTCATGCGTAAACGATGATATTCATACTCAACAGGTAACTTGGATTAACAAATAGGATAGGTTATATCCCGTAAATCCCACGGGAACGGGAACTATTTATTTATTGCACGCCTCATAAGCGAAGCGTTGAGGTGGGTACTACTGTCACTTCGCGCAAAACATCTGATTTTTCAAACTTAAAATGTCTTTATGTATCATACATTGCACTTGTAAGATAATAAATACACACACATATTAAGAAAAAAACACTATTTTTAACATTCATGATATTTTTGATGTCATTTTTGTTATTTAAACTAGTTAAAAAACAGTTTAAAAAAGTTCTGTCTTGGACGTCCGTGTGTCTGTATGTGCGGAGGATTTTCTTGTTAACACGATAGCGACCGAAATACTTTACTAATCGAGTCTTTTTTTTTCTCTTACGCTTGAGTATGCTCAGGAATAGAACCCTTTCATTTTTCAGGGTCTGATTCGATGTGGTTTAATTGTTATTAAATAAACAAAAATAATAATTAATAAATAATTATTAAAAAAAAATTATGAGGCGTGCACTTTTGGATTTTCCAAACTTTTTTCGTTTATTTCTATCTGAATAACCTATCAAAAGTAACATTCAATTGTGTAAATTTTATTTATTACGGATTCAACATCAAACAACTCTACGGTAAGTATCAAGGTGCGTATTAACTATAGAGCTATTATTTATTACCTTACCTATATGTTATAGCTAATTACTGCTGGGCGCTGCAGCTGGCTGCGATTTCGTCCATGTATCTACTGAAAGGTTTCATGACATAATATGAGCACAGGGGAATAAAATAAAAAGACCAGTATGTACATCCAAAAATATTTATTTCAATGATTACAAATTATCCTTAATCTAATTTTGAAAATCTAACACTGAATTAGATTCCTTACAATATTATTCAAATTAATAACAAAATAACGTATTTTACGACAAATTAATATTGAACTAATTATGTAGTTAAAACACGAAAGCGCATTACCTTATTATACCAGCTGCATTAACCAAAAATTTTATATGATAATAAGTATAATATTTTCAACTGATATCAAAATGTACGAAAAATAGTACATAATAAGTAATTGAACTGAGAACATAATTTAATATTCACACAAAGCTGTATTGTTTCGATATACGTTGTTTTTATTGTAAACTGCATTACATATTTTGATAAAAAAATACTGTAAAACAACAGATGATGAAATTTTCAAAATGAAAAAAAAAATACAAATTTGCCGCGCAATCGACATTTGACAGCTCTACGACTGAATGAGGCGGTTAAAAAAGTTTGTATAATATTAATAGAAATAATTATCGAGATTTAAATTGCTCTACACAAGATTTATTTTGTTTGTTTTATTACTATACTTCTTAAAGACACAATTAACTCGTACTCGTAATACGATACCTTGGAGTTGGAGCGAAAATATTGTTTGTAATAATTTGGCTAGGAAAATACAACAAATCAAAAACACTATTTACTATGGAAAAAAAACCAGGAAGGTGAAAAACATATATTTACGATTTCGATGCACTCGACTTTTAGTAAAATAATAGGTAGGTAAAAATATTATTATGGTTTTGATCACAGACATATCTGTGGTTTTGATTTTAGCTACTAGTATCAGAAAGCTGCGTGTTCAATGCACGTCGGGGTCACACAACTGTGGAGGATACAGTAGACAATATACCTAATGAAGTTTTTCATCTTTTTATTTTACTGCAAATACAAAATAAAAATTAAACAATGGTAATGTAAATTCTAAACAAACTACTACCAAAATACAATTAGAACAAAAATCATTTGACTGGTTGATTTCACCCAGAGGCCAGAGGCGGCTCGTGACAAAATTGTATGGGTGTTCACTTGAAATAAAACAACGAAAATACAATAGCGTAGCGGGATAATTTATTACAAAAAAAAATGAGCACCACATTTTATAAATGTCTATAACACTAAAAATTACAAAGTACAGGCTATTTCAAAACGAATTCAATGATTATCAATAATTAGTAAATCACCGAATTTGCATTCGCGAGCGTACCTACGCGTAGGTATCCATAGTGTTTGTTTATACTAAAGGAATGGCAACGTCGCAATTGCTGCTGTCATGCGATGCGGCAACGTTGCGTGAGACTCAAAACGCTACCTGCTACGGTATGAACGATTGTTATAAAAATAAAAGTTATACATATTTGTTGGCGTAAACTATTTTATTCATCATTAATTTTGGAAAATAAATAATGTCAAAATTGATTACAATAAAACGCAGTTTTATTTTATTACATTACAGGTAAATTAGCTTGGAGAAATTTTTGCGTTTGTAGTAGTGTATGGTCAGCAAATAAAAAAAAACAACATTTTATTTTTAGTTTTTATTCAAGTATATAATATTAGTATTATTAATATTTTATTAGTTCCAAACATTACAAGCAGTGCCGATTTTTACTTCAGTGAAGACGTGTATGAATTAGGTGTTCTCCGGCCAAAAATGTAAACCACGGTAAAAGTGAAACTGTTCGAACGGTTCCGAACACTGCTTTGTGTAGCGCATGTCGCGTGACGGTCGGCTGCCGAGTAGGTATACCTACTCGGCAGCCGCGATACACGCGACATGCGCTACACAGACCAAAAAGTTTGAGACGATGTAATAAAAGTTTCACTTTAATAACAAACAATAACAACAATAACAAACAATAACAACAATCAACAAATACAAAATTTAACAATTAAACTACGTAATAATTATAATTTTCGAATGAAATGTGTGCTTTATGTTCTAACGGTACCAAGCGACTGACGCCGGACTGCACGAGGCACCTGCGGACAGCGTAAACTGGTTTATTCTGGTTTTGTGCGTGTTTCCACTTTCCACTATCAAGTGACGATTTATTTATTTGTTTTGTTTCGTAATTATTATGGTCAAATATTAATTACGAAACAAATTATTATGAACAAGATATTTTATTGTTTCACGGTATTCGCCTTGTCATTGGCTCAAGGACGTAAAATTGAATGATATATTATTTTTTTTATAAAGTCAAAACCATTTTCTTTAAAACATAAATCAGAGTATTGCTAGGGATAAGTATAAAATTAAATAGTAATGTTAGGATATCGAAACATTTTTGTATAGGCTAGAACGATATAATGGAAACGCGCTCTAAGATCTGAGTAATATACACACCACTACATATGCAAAAATTTCTCGAGACTAATTTCACTGTACACTATTGTTTTTTTTTATCAAAACATGTATGTATTTGAGTAGTTAGCAGCATATAATATTCTGAATTTCTGATCCATGCCTATTCACTCAAAACTAATAACACTAATGATTTGTAACAGTAAATTATTTCAATAGGTATTTGAACATTTCATAACCAACAAGTAAGAATAATTCGTATACAAGATACAATAACAAATCTAATACACTATTTATTATTTTATTATATTTCATTATGTGAAAATAACCAGGAAGGTGAAAAACATATTTACGAAAACAAAGTAACATATGGTTTTGCTATTAGCTATCAGGAAAAAAAATCGTATTGGAACAAAAGAAGGATTGTAACTGAATTAGGTAATTAGGTATGTTTGTTTCTGGGTGCACCGTTTTCGACGACGCGACGGCCGACGCGTGACGTAAACAGAGTAGGTACCTACTTTGCTAAAACAAACTAAGTAATAAAATTGTGTGTCTGTCTGAAAATTCGCTAAAGCATAACCAATGTTTGCAAGTTTGTGATTACTTTGATAGTTTATCGATTTATAATAATTGTATACTTATATCATTGTTTAAAAATATTCAAACACAATATGATATAGGTACTGATTTATCACTGGTTTCAGTGATGAACTGATGAGTCAATGTTAGCCACAATACTAATCACTTTCGTCATACATGTGTATGAACTATGATTGATGTGATTTGCAATGTGGTGAAATTTCATAAAAATCACGGGCCAATTTTTTGTTTTGAATCCCACCGAAAATACATATACATATTACTAATTGCGTTATTAGAATAATTAATTACTATACCCACGATCAATTATTACAATTGTAATGTAGGTATTAGGTATAGGTGAGTACTTATACCTATATATAAATATAATGTGACTCCTATCAGATATCACTAAGGAATTTAGGTCACACGTGTCTTTAAAAACTATAAAGAATATCATATTTAATTATTTTAATTGTTACTGGAATATCATATTATTTTTCCTTAATTAGTAACTAGAGACTAGCAATCCGACGCCTGTAATCGGATAGATATTTAGTTTAAGTACCTTGGTCGCGCCAATATAAAAATATACGTAAATATATTCTCGATATGAAAGTGGACTGTATTTAGATCTACGTGGTGTTAGCAAAGAGGGATAGACAGGATACACACGGCACGTACCTCGTCGGAGGGAGTAGCGTCCAGAACACACGCGCCGCCACGCGGTCAGGGTCCTCCAGCTCGCGGCGGGCACGAACGGCGTCCAGTCCCACACTCCACACAAACACACACGCGGCGGTGAGCGCGACCAAGGGCCGGGGCACGGGATACCCCGGTGGTGTTACAAGGGCACAATGCCTGATGATCTAGAGAGCCTCGTGGAAGCTCTCCGGCGGTGGCCGAGTCCCGAACCTCGCGAAGGAACGGAGCGAACCCGACTGACTGCAGCGACAAACGTCGCGTTCACGTCTTATTGGACGTGTCACGTGGTTAGTGACCACGCGATGATTGGTTGTGCTCGTATGTAGGGAAGGATGAAGGAACACACCACAAACAATAAACGTTTAATTTCTACATTTACTATTTTAATTATATTGGCGTTACCATATCCACCCGCCCTAAATGGGTCACCATTTAAAACCAATCATAAGATACAGCGAAAAACTATGACTCTAGGATCGCATAATGCGCGCGGGTTGATAAAAGTCCTAAGAGCCACGGCGGTAATATAAATAACAAGTTCTATGGCTCTAGGATCGCGTAATGCGAGCGGGGTATATAAATTCCTAAAGTCACGGCGGTATTACAACTAACAAATTCTATGACTCTAGGATCGCGTAATGCGAGCGGGGTATATAAATTCCTAAAGTCACGGCGGTATTATAACTAAGAAATTATAAACGAAAGCGGTGCAAAACTTAAAATTAAACTTAACTAACTGCGGTAATATACTAATGCGATATAACTATTGTCTTGGAAGCGGACATAAACGAACGACCGGGCGAAGGTAAGTTCCCTTGGCGGTTCTAACTGTACAAACGCGCGCGACGTCGTCCTTTGAAGGATGTACTTTCTCTACGACGGCTAAAGGCCAGGTTAGGGGCGGTGCATTATCATTTATTACAACCACGACCGTTCCAGGAGTAATAGGTGTCGAAGGCGTATTCCATTTCTGCCTAACCTGCAGACCGTGTAAGTATTCTAATCTCCAACGTTTCCAAAACGACTGAACTAACTTGTCCAGTAGCGAATGCTTATCAAGCAAACTGACGTGATCAGATTTGACTTGAGGCGCGGGTAAAGCTAATAAAAGCGCGGTAATTAAAATAACACGAAATAAATGCGTTATGATATTCATATATTTAATATGATAATAGTCAATGATCATGATAATTATGTGATCATTGCGCGGTAATATCACTGGATGCTTATGTGCATATTCCAGGGCGGAATCGCTTAGACGTCCAATGAGGATAAGTCTGTTGCGAATAAAAGGCCTCAAGCGGTTGAGAGCCTGCGAATAAAATTTATAAAAGAGTATATTATAACACTCCTCTGCAAAATATTTATTTTGCAGGGCGGGAATAATTTTATTCTCAGCGAAATTAGGTTCCTCTACGGTCATCATAACACCGCGGCGGGGTAATAATATAAGGAACCTATAAATATAAACAACAACGCGTAAAAGCCTACTCCATGAGGATACGCGAAGGGCGGTATCATATAAAGCGCAATGCTTTATAGGCGAGCACACAGTGTGCGTTAATAATTTTCGTTCGGGAATGTCTGCAATAGACTCACCATCGAGACTCCTAAGAGGCCAATCAGATGGGTCCGAACGAGCCCACTGGGGTCCTTGGAACCACAGAGGGTGCGAGACGAGATTTTGTGGCATAATGCCACGCGAAAGAACATCAGCGGGATTTTCAATACCAGAAACATGGTAGAAATTATCTGATGGGATGTTATCTGTGATTTTCACAACGCGGTTTGCGACAAACGTCTGCCACTGGTGTGGCGAACCTTTAATCCAATAGAGCGCGACTTTAGAGTCGGTAAATGCGTATGCATTAATTTTGTAGTGTTGTGAATAACTGTCAAGGACAGTGCGAAGCAGCTTTGACATGAGGAGTGCACCACAAAGTTCTAAGCGAGCGATTGTTAGCGGTTTAGATGGAGCGACTTTAGATTTAGAACAAATAAGACGAATGACGTTACCAGAGACAGTGCTGACATGAGCGTACACGACTGCCCCGTAGGCAAGTTCACTAGCGTCAGAGAAGGCCAGAAGAGTGAGAATACAATCATAAGTAAAACCTATATGACGTGGTATGCGAATATCATTGAGAGCTGGTAATTCATCACAGAACTGTTTCCACATTTTAATAATGTGTGGAGGCGGAGAATCATCCCAATCAAGATTAAGTTGCCAAAGTTGTTTTATTAACAGTTTGGCATACACGACTGTGGGAGCAACGAAGCCCATTATGTCCCACAGACGGGCGATAGTTGACAAGATGGAGCGCTTAGTGCACATCACATCGGCGGGTGCGGTTATTTTAAAATAAAAACAATCATCAACAGTAGACCAATGCAGACCAAGTAATTTATGTTGCACGGTCTTATCAAACTCCACCGCGGAGGGTAAAAGTTTGTGCGAAGCGGGAAGATTATCTAACACGTTTTTACTATTACTGTTCCACTTAACTAGATCCCACTGAGCTCCCTTAAACAAATCGATGAGCTGCTGCGACGCGGAAACTGCTTCACATTCCGTGGGAATAGAGAAGGCGATATCATCCATATACAACGACGAAGACGCAATGCCACTCGCGAGCGGATATTTCGCGCCGTCATCTTCTACGAGCTGTCTTACCGTGCGCAGTGCATGATAAGGACTAGACTTGATGCCAAAGCAAACTCGATTAAATTGATAAAGAAGCAGCGGATCCTGCGGGCTGAAACGATATAAAAAACATTGAAAACGACGATCAAACTCACGCACGAAAATCTGCAGAAATTGTTGGCGGCAATCGGCGGTCATGGCAATCGCGTGGAGACGAAAACCTAAAATTATTGTAAACAAATTGCCTTGTAAATTCGGCCCAACATGCAGAAGGTCATTCAACGAACGCTGGCTTCCAGAAGTTGGCATGCTAGCATCTAAAACCATGCGCAGCTTAGTCGACGATTTATCCTCGCGCAGAACAGCGTGATGCGGTATAATATAAATAGGTGTAGGGTCACGCGGATCATACGGAGGCGCGGGTGAAATATAATTTTTCGTTAGATAATCTTTTATGACGTCATCATATGCCAACCTTAATTTAGGTGAAGCCTGTAGCTTTCTTTCGAGGCACATGAAACGCTTGCGGGCAATATTAAATGAGTCACCGAGAGTGTAGAAATCATCCTTAAATGGAAGCGAAACAATATATCTGCCACTCACGGGGTCGCGGGTTGTAGTTAATTTATAATATTCTTCACATTCAACATCATCGGGATGTTGAACGGGCGGTGCGGTAGGAAGCTCCTCGAGCTCCCAGAAACGCCTGACTAATGAGTCAATAGCGGCGGTCTCTTGAACGTGACAACACGTCAAGGGCGGTTTATGTATGTTAGGTATGGTGGGTACTGAACCCATTATTACATAGCCTAACACCGTGCGCAATGCAGCGGGCGCCGACGAGTCACGAGATGCATGAACTACGTCGGGGAGAAGCAGATGAGGGAACAGAGAAGCACCGATTAATAAATCGATTTTGTTTGGCGTACCAAAACTCTCATCTGCGAGCGGTAAATGCGAAATATGCGATAAGACAGAAGTGTCTATAACAGCGGTAGGTAGTAAATCCGTAACATGATCAACAACTAGCGGTGAAATATTAAAAGATATGTTGTTGTCAAGACGCGAATAAAATTTTATATTTACGGAATTACTATTTATAATTTTTTCTGAACCACCGAACCCCTTAATAATAGTACGTTCGGTTTTCTGCGGTTTAATACCTAAACGTTCACAACATTCATTCGTAATGAAGTGACTTTGCGAAGCGGAATCTAAAAGCGCGCGAATAACAAGCCGTTCGCCTTTACAATTATAAGCTACGACTTCAGCGGTTGATAATAAAATAGTACGTTGTTTATTCGCGGGCGCGTTGCATTGAAATGTGTTATCAGTATCAGCTGTATAGCTAGCGGTACATAGCGCAATGTCGGAGCGGACGCACTCGCCCGACGCGGACGGCGCAGGCAACGGCGGTGTGCTGCGCGGCGGGGGATGAGACGCAGGCGCGGGAATGGACGATTCGCGTTTCAAATGTAACATCGTATGATGTTTTAATTTACAAACGCGACAGCCAGAATACGACGAACAACTAGAAACTCGATGTTTTATACTGAGACAATTTATACACGCGTTTCTATCCTTTACGTATTTCAAACGTTCCTGCGGACTCATTTTATGAAAACTCGAACATTTATATAAATTTTGATGCGTAATATTTGTACAAAGACAACTATATGCGGAATCAGCGGTTGTTACGTAAGACTGATACTTAGGCGGAGCAGACGAGATATTATTTGAACTGCGGTTATAATTATTATACTTTCGAGGCGGTTTATTTATTCCCGAATTTGTGGAAGGATGAATGCGTTCTAATACCTTCGCACGAGTTTGAATAAATTGAACTAAGTTATCAAAAGTAGGCATTTCACTACCAAACTTAGTCTCGAAAGCGCGAACAGTATCTGAATCTAACTTCTTCAACGCGATATGAACAATCATTAAATCTGTAATATTATCTAACTTTATATTTTGTAAGGCGCGCACTGCGCTAATAAAGTTATCAGTAAATAAATCAAAGTTTGTTGCGGACGGAGAAAGCAAAGGTTTAAAATCAAACATTTGATTTAAATACGCGGAAACTAACATACGTTTATCATCATATTTATCTTTTAAAGTTTGTAAAATTAAATTATAATTTTCAGCGGAGGGGGTTATACCAGCTATAACAGTTGTGGCCTTCCCCGTTAATTTACCTAGTAAATAATATAAACGCTCGGCATCTGTAAGGCCGGGATTGTTATGAACAACTGATTCAAAATTCGAAAGAAACAGCGGAAATGAGCGAATATCACCCGAAAATGGTACCAACTCGATAGGCGGCAATTTAGGCCTATTTTTATGCAAATTATTAATATCTCCGTGTGACGGACTTGGTTGCGAATATTGCGATTTAATTCTTATAACTCTGCTATATAAAGACTCGAATGCAACGAGGCTTTTATAATCAGGTTTCGCGGTAGGTGTTAATAATAATAAGCGAGTATTGTATTCGTCTAAACACTTTTCAAATCTTTCACGTAATGATTCTATCTGCGCGGACTCGTCAAGGAAACTTTCCATTAGCGAGGCGTTGTTATGAACGTTTAAAGACAAATCATACATTTGTTGCACCATTTCGAATATAACTTCGCGTTTAGCTAATAACATGGATAACTGCGAATCATTTATATCTTCCGAATCATTAACATCCGAAGCGTCACTATCAGGTAACTTAGTCATTTTCTTAGGCGGCATTTTTAATAACAAAAGTATATATTCAAACAGAGAATGTTACAATACAAGTTACAATAACAAGTAATACGACTAAATAAAGTAGGTCAGCGACGCAAGCGTAATATGAACCGAGTATGAATTTTCAATATGGTCGGATTATAACAGCGGATCGCGGAATGACCTAGATAACGTTATAAATTTCGAGCGCGGGTAGCGGGTAAATAAATATGATGAAATATGTTCGATTTATAATGATTTTAGCGTTATAACTGCGGATAAACGATATGAATATAGTTTTAATTAACTATTTTAATAATAATATACGCGTAACTTAATGTTACGGGCGGAATAAAATATATTTTAAGCAAAAAATAATAGATGACGCAATGTCGATCTATGCGGTATATTATAGTTATTTCACAATGAATGTACTATTAAATCGCTTATTAGGGCCTACAATGAGTATCCTAATAAGGGCGGGTTTAAAATATATTTTATATGAATAGTAGAAGACGCATTGTCGTTCTATTATATGCGGTATATTAAATAGTATTTCGCATTGAAGATACTACTAATCGCTTATTAGGTCCTACACAATGAGTATCCTAACAAGGGCGGTGGAATCATCAGGTATTATCCTGCTCGAAGTGACCACTCTATGGTTACTATCCGGGTCGAAGGTACCACTCAATGGTCGCGCCAATATAAAAATATACGTAAATATATTCTTCGATATGAAAGTGGACTGTATTTAGATCTACGTGGTGTTAGCAAAGAGGGATAGACAGGATACACACGGCACGTACCTCGTCGGAGGGAGTAGCGTCCAGAACACACGCGCCGCCACGCGGTCAGGGTCCTCCAGCTCGCGGCGGGCAAGAACGGCGTCCAGTCCCACACTCCACACAAACACACACGCGGCGGTGAGCGCGACCAAGGGCCGGGGCACGGGATGCCCCGGTGGTGTTACAAGGGCACAATGCCTGATGATCTAGAGAGCCTCGTGGAAGCTCTCCGGCGGTGGCCGAGTCCCGAACCTCGCGAAGGAACGGAGCGAACCCGACTGACTGCAGCGACAAACGTCGCGTTCACGTCTTATTGGACGTGTCACGTGGTTAGTGACCACGCGATGATTGGTTGTGCTCGTATGTAGGGAAGGATGAAGGAACACACCACAAACAATAAACGTTTAATTTCTACATTTACTATTTTAATTATATTGGCGTTACCATACCTATTTACATTTTAATATAAAAAGGGGTAATTTCTCTAATAAAAGTCAGTGTATAACCAACCATCAATCGTTTTATTTCTCTCCACGCACACCACACATCACATGGCGACCCTGCCAGCGCGGGCGCGTCGGATAACAGTGTTCTAGAATTACGTTCCGTATTTGGCACCGAAATCGGAGTTTCATCTTCATACGGAGAGCCGAAGGCTTCATAATAAATTATTATGGAGAATTACGCCAGTCGCACCGATAATCGGACGTACTTGCAAAGATGGAAGTCTTTTCATATATCGATTTTATTAAAAGCAGACTATTAATAGTATGCCAGATATACGAAGTTAAATTTCAAGCCATTCGCTTAATTCAAGACCAACATCGTGACAAAATAGAGGCTTACGTAGAGGGTCACATTAATCAAAATACATCCCCTACAAAAATAAGCCTAATGCAAAAAATATCATTAGAATGCAGCTTGGATGTGGACTTCCCCGACGGAACGAGAGCTATTGCAAAGATTGAAGAAGTTTATAGCGGTAGCGTGTTATTTTTATACAAAATAAGTTGGGAAAGAGATTCTACATACGCAGATTGGTAAAGACAAAATGGGCAAGCAGCAATCTAAAGAAGTCGAAAAAGAAGAAGTATTTATAACACAGAGCGGACAGAACAACTACGCACCAAACAACATCGCACCCTGGGAAAAATCAGAAACTATGTTCAATTTGATCGTGGTAATAGCAGTCATTTGTGGAATAATATTTGCGTATTCTGTTTACAAGAAGATGCACAAGCGACTTACAAAGAAGATACAGCGGCAAGCTACGGAAATAGTTTTGAAGTCACGTCGCGCCTCGGTTTAAAGGGACATAAAAAGTAAAACAGAACTTGAAAACCCAGTTCAAAAGTGGCAATTAGTGTGTGCAGTGACTCGCAGTATACTTAAGTAAGTGGCAATTTTTCCTTTCTCTCTAATCTATTTTTATTTAATCACGTTTATCCTTTATGTAGAAATATAATTAACATATTAATTAAACTTATGTTTAAAAAAAATATATATATATAAATATATAAACATAAATGTCTAATATAATATTACAAAAATATTTAAATGATTTGCTAGAAATTAAGCAATATTTAGTTAAGTTTGGAATTAAACGTCTTAAAAGTGAAACAGCATTCGAAAAATACGAAGTAGCTAAACAAGTATATAAGGAGTATAAAAACTATATACAAGTGGTAGAAATTAAAGTAGAAGAATTAAGTGTAACATTAGAAATAGATAGTCTTTTTGATAAAATCAAAAATCTTATGACAATCATGTCGACAAAACCAGAATTTGAGTTAAAAACGGCAGTTTCTCTGTTGCCCGTAATGGACGACACAGAAAATGTCACTCTGCAGTTAATAGATGCTATTGAATTATATGTGACAATGATTTCAAAAGAAAGTATTACAAATCTTATTCAATTTGTTTGCAAGACACGGTTGTCACGAAACGCGAAATTAAGATTAAAAGATACCTATAGTAGCGTAGAAGAAATGGTTAGTGACATGAAAAAGCACCTCCTAACTACTAAGTCAGAAATCGCCTTGCAGAAAAAATTATTAAATTGTTATCAAGGAAATCGGTCGATAGATAAATTTGGAACAGAGCTCGAGCAACTGTTTGTTAACCTTACCATCTCACAATCAAAAGGAAATTCAGACACGTTCAGTATTCTGAAATCCATAAATGAAAAACAGGCAATACATAAATTCGCCGATGGTCTACGGAATGACAGATTGAAAACTGTTATAGCTGCACGAAATTACAATTCGTTAAAGGACGCTATTCAAGGCGCAAAGGATGAGGAAGTAACGATGACTTCTCCATCATCTAACCAAGTATTCTTTGCAAAAGGAAGACCCTATCATCGGGGACTCCAAGGATCTAAACAATGTGGAAAATCATATTCCTATACTAATTCAAGGTCACCAAAAACACAATTTAAGAATACATTCACCAACTATTCATGTGGTAGGAATCAAGGGAATTTTCAAAGAGGTCGAGGTAAAACAAACGGAAGGAATAAATCAAATACCCGTAGTACTCAACCATATACTCATAAAAACAGAAACCAGCATCAGCAGGTAAATTTGGCCCAAAGTTCGCAAAACGAAGAGGACGAAGATGAGCAAAGCTCGATACCGAAGTGGTTTTTTCGACAATAATGAATACGTATTAAGTTATAACAACATGAATTCAGTAAAATTTTATATAAATCATAAAAAACTAAATTTTCTATTAGACACTGGAGCATCCTTATCTATAATTAAAGATATTGCTATACAACATACTAAACACAAAGTTACCCAAAAAACAACACAAATTAAGGGCATTGGTGGAAAAATAACCTCAGACAGATATACAAAATTAACATTGAAATATAAAAATGAAAAATTTGAACATAAATTTCATATATTTAAAACATTACCATTAAACATTGACGGTATACTCGGGCAAGACTTTTTGTCGAGATACAAATCATTACTAAATTTTGAAAACCAAACATTAACGCTTCAAACAGATTCAAAGTATACAACAATACCAATAGACATGTTTTCAACAGAAGATATAAACACAACAAGCATAAAACTGCCACCCAGATGTGAAAAAATAATTAATATAAAAACGAACCATACTAGCAACTGTGTAATAACTTCAAAAGAGGTGTGTGATGGAGTATTCATAGCTAATACTTTGAATAAAGCCAGAAATGGAAAAATATCGATACATATTATGAATACTAGGGAAACAGAAGTAGTTTTACATTGTTTCACACCAGAGATAATACCTTTAGACGAGTTTGAGTGCTTCACATTTGAAGAAGTAACAAACAATGGAGAAAGAGTTAAAAGGTTATTCGATTTACTGAAACTAGAAAACATGAACGCAGAAGAACAGAAAAGTATTGCAAGTATATGTGCTAAGTTTGCAGATATATTCCACTTGTCGGGTGATCGACTGAACACTTGCAATTTATACGAACAGAAAATACACCTAAAAGAAAATACCAATCCAGTTTACTCTAAACCTTACAGACTACCTCATTCACAGAAAGCGGAAATTAGTAAACAAATACAGGAAATGATAGACAACGATATTATCGAGGAATCAACTTCAGAATGGTCCAGCCCATTACTGATAGTGCCTAAGAAAATAGGAGCAAATGGTGAAAAGAAATGGAGAGTTGTACTAGATTACAGAAAACTAAATGATTGTATCAAAGACGATAAATTCCCATTGCCAAATATTACCGAAATATTGGACTCTTTATCAGGAGCTATGTATTTTAGTCACTTAGATCTCAATCAGGGCTATTATCAAATGAAATTAGATGCAGAAAGCCGAAAATATACAGCATTCGTAGCTGATAAACATTATCAAATGAAACGTTTACCAATGGGTCTAAAAACAAGCCCTAGCGCATTCAGTAGAGCGATGACAATTGCATTATCAGGATTAAATTATGAAAAATGCATAGTCTACCTGGATGATATTATTGTGATGGGAAGAAATTTAAATCAGCATAATAAAAATCTTATTGATGTATTCTCACGTTTAAGAAAAGTAAATATGAAATTAAACCCATTAAAATGTAATTTTTTGAAAAAAGATCTTTTGTACCTAGGTCACATCGTTACACCAGAAGGTATAAGACCAGATCCAGAAAAGATTAAAGTCATGCAAAATTATCCAACTCCTAAAAACGCAGATGAAGTCAAAAGGTTTGTTGCGTTTGCCAATTATTATAGAAAGTTCATACCAAATTTTGCAAACATTACAGCAAGTTTAAATAATTTAACCAGAAAAAATGTTAACTTCAATTGGACTACAGATTGTCAAAATTCTTTTGAAACTTTAAAACATACACTATGTAACCCGCCTTTATTGCAATATCCAAATTTTGAAGAAAGTAATGAGTTCATTATTCATACAGACGCTTCAGGGTTAGCGATTGGAGCTGTTTTATCAAATCAAGACAAAAGACCAGTAGCATATGCCAGTCGTACTTTAAACAAAGCTGAAAGAAACTATCCTGTGATAGAAAAGGAACTTTTAGCAATTGTGTGGGCTATCAAATATTTTCGACCATACATTTATGGAAGAAAGTTCAAAATTTGTACAGATCATAGACCATTGATATACTTATTCAACATGAAAGACCCATCGAGTCGACTTACCAAATTCAGGCTATGTTTAGAAGAATACGATTTTGTAATAGAATACACGCGAGGAAAAGATAATGTCGCTGCAGACGCTTTATCTCGTATAGTATTAACAACGGACGACCTAAAGTCTATTAATAATAAAGTCAATTGCCTCATGGTTATGACTAGAAGACAAAGAAAAATGATGGATGAAACGGAAAATAAGAAGAAGGATAACGATGAAAAAGCTGACGATTGGACTGATCACCCAAGAGTCGTAGAAATACTTAAACGGACAAAAAATTCGATAGAATTCAATTTTGAGACTAACGAATATACGAAGAACGAGACATGTTCAGAAAATGTCCATAGTAAAGAAAAAACATTTATGTATACACCTTCAAGGAATATGGTTACAATGAATCCTAATTCTAGATCATGGTTGAAACGAGCTTTCGCAGTGAGAGAATTAGAACAATTCTGTAACAAAGAAAATATTCAAGAATTATGCATAATAAAAAATGAAAGAAATGAAAAATTAATAAAAGAGCTAGCTCAGGAAGTAAAAAATATAAATAAGTGGCAAGGACCACGGATATGCATAATAAAAGGTGTAGTAAAAATAGAAAATATGGATGACAAAAAGGTCATACTAAATGATTTTCATATATTACCAAGCAGTGGACATGCTGGTATAAGAAGAATGACGAATAACATAAAGAAACGTTACTACTGGACAAATATGGACAATGACATAACTAACTTTGTGAATAAGTGTGAGCAATGTCAAAAGCAGAAATTTCATAAGCAAGTGAAGCAACCTATGTGCATTACTAGCACTGCATCTTCAGCTTTTGAAAAAATATTTCTTGATACAGTTGGTCCAATAACACGAGATGTTAATGGAAATGCCTATATACTAACACTACAATGTGAGTTGACGAAATACGTGGAAGCATACCCAATACCAAATAAGGAAACAGACACAGTAGCTCGTGCTTTCGTTGATAATTTTATTTTACGTTACGGTATTCCGCAGACGATTGCAACTGACAGAGGTACTGAGTTCATTTCAGCAACTATGAAAGATGTTTGTAGATTGTTAGAAGTAAAGCAAATACAATCAACAGCATATCACCACGAAAGTATTGGTTCTTTAGAAAACTCGCACAAAACATTGGGAGCGTTTCTAAGGATTCAAACTAACAACCAAACTCAAAATTGGAGCTCTTGGTTACAATATTGGTGTTTTGGATATAATACAACGGTTCATAGTGAAACACAATATACACCTTATGAACTTGTATTTGGTAAATTGTGTGGTATACCAAGTAATCTTGTAAATAAAATTGATCCAATTTACAATTTTGATAACTACCCTATTGAATTAAAATACAGGCTACAAAAATCCCAGCAAGAAGCAAGAGAAAATTTAATACAGTCCAAATTACGCAGAAAAATCAATTATGATAAAACAACAAATTCAATAAACTATAAAGAGGGAGATCTATTACTTGTTAAAAAAGAAAATAGAGAAAAGTTGGATCAAGTTTATATGGGACCATACAAAGTAATAAGTGATATGGATTTCAATGTAAAAATATTACAAAATGGTAAAGAAAATATAGTTCATAAAAATAGAACAATACCGTATCATATACATATAAAAAAAAATGTATTAGATATTTTTTTTTTTTAAAAAAGGAGAGAGATGTAATGTAGGTATTAGGTATAGGTGAGTACTTATACCTATATATAAATATAATGTGACTCCTATCAGATATCACTAAGGAATTTAGGTCACACGTGTCTTTAAAAACTATAAAGAATATCATATTTAATTATTTTATTATTAATTAATTATATTAATTTAATTATTTATTTATTTCTCTCCACGCACACCACACATCACACAATTTACAATATAGTCTCAAATGCATACTAGAGAAATATTGCAATTTGAATCAAAAAATGCATAGCATACAAAAATAAATTCACAACACAAGAAATTCCGCGCGCAAATCATAGCGCGTGTCAATGAAATCAAGAATGTAATTTTATATCAAGCCGACGACGACGCCGAACTAAAGTACCTACAGTACCATTTACCTTCAGTGTACAATACAGTTTACAGACCTACGACGGACGAACAATAATGAGTAATAAATTGTTTACAAAAAAAAAACATAGTTTCTAAGGTCATTAGTTTTATTTTATTTTATTGTTATTTTCTTTGAACGATTGGAAATGAAATTACTCAATTATTACACATAGAACTTTGATTTATTAGAATTATGCGAATTATGTATAAGATAACGAACGCGAATGCACGACATCTAGCGCGTCAATGTCTAAACATCGCCATTCGTTTAGACATTGACGCGCTAGATGTCGTGCTTTATGTCGTGTTTCGCTTGGCAAAAGTCACGCACACTACTGTAGAAGTGTCAAATTTTGCCGGTATTTCACTGTTGTTTTTCTAAGTAAATAATGTAAGTTATTGATTAAAAAGGTCGAACGCGGACACATTTCATTGTAGAGAAGTGATAAAATGATTAGTTTTAAAGAAATAGTGTCTGTGTTAAGTGTTTAGTCGTCATCAAAAATGTATGGAGGGACGGTCGGAACATCCACCTTAAACAAGAATTATTTCATATAGGTTTTCTATTCAAGAACTGCTCTTACCAATTCAAGATCCTTGGCATCTTGTGGATGTGGATAACCTGAGCATGATGGTTGATCAGTAGTATTTGATATGTCAATTAAGGCAAATTGAGATGGATGGTCTGCCTGAAAGAGATAAAAATGTTACTTATAACATTGGATATGGTCCCAAGTAATAATAAATAGATTGCTACAGAAACATGGACTCAATGTTTGGTAAATTGTAAAACTTTTAGTATTTTTTTTATTAAAAGCATTTATTGAACAAACATAGTGTATTATACTTATGGATAGTGTAGCTTTCCAACAACGAAAGAATTAAAAAAATTGGACCAGTACAACAGTAGGACAACTAAAAAAATAACTCAGTAGGTTTTAAGTACCAGTCATCACACCACTTGTCTCATGACACTCTAGGTCTCTAGAGCATATCAGTCAAAAAAGATATTGTGAAGCTTAAGTAAATGAATCCTTAGACACTATCGGAAATTTAAGAACAATTATAATCTTTTTTCCATTAAAATAATATCCTGGTTTTATTATATCGTAATATTGTCTTAATTCTAACTCTAAAATTCTATCCTTACCATATATAGTATTTAATTTTATTAATATATCCTTTAACACATTTGAACTTAACATAGAATGATGTGTTGAGGACGTACGAATGAAAGCTAATGTATTTTCAATTCTAACCAATTCTTGCAATATATCATCTACATTTTCTGTCATTATGCTAAGGATTTGGGCAAATTTAGCATATTTTATCAAACGGGATATTTGTATCCTGGAATCAGATAAATTTAAAGTCAATAACGTTCAAGATAGAATTCGAGGACAACCACTGAAAATAAGTAATATCGACTTAAATGAAATACACTTCAACCACAGCCCTGAAAATCATGTAAAGTTGAATTCAATAAATTTGGAAGATCTGCATAAGATTCATACTAAGGTACTGATGCAAGCACCGATTGAACTAGAAAAGAATACATCGACGATATACCATACCACTGTCCCAATTTATACATTCCTTTTGGGCACTTTGCTACTTTTCGCAACTTACAAAGTAATCCGTTATAAGAACGTTACGTGCTGGAAGAATCAAGACGACCCTAATACAAAGACGGAAGATCAAGACAGTCAAAATTGTACCGAATCTTCGCCAGGACCACAGTTTCCAGCAACATTTTATCACACCGTGCTCAAATAGTTGCTGGTCTTCGGGGGGAGGAGTTACGCCAACGGATCCCCAAGACATTGCTGCGTCGACGTTTCTCACGGGAACGTATTGTACGGACGTAGCAGCTAGGCTATTCTGTAAAAAACGCGCCCGAACTCGCATCTCACCTGAGTGAGTCGACTCACTTCACTTTCGAACGTTCGAGTTTTTGGTTTCGCATTCTGTAAACATCCGCTCGGCAGAGGCGAAGCGAAGTGAGTCTCACTTCGAAACTCACTTGCCTAGTGAAGGGATCTTATAGATTTGAATTTATCGACATTGTTATTATCTTTAAAATGCGGCAATTTAACACATTTTGAAGACATAATAACACTTTAGTATTGTACCGTGGGTGGAATTAAACTAAAATTGCAATTTTACACTGATAAATTCTTTAAAATCAAAATAATTCTAGCGTCACTGAAAAAAAAGGACGCTTGTCTGTGGTTCGTTTGACTTATGTTTATTTCTCAAGTGGTTTTTTGTACCTAATTTTAAAGTGTTTCGTGTTGCATTCTTTCTAAAAGTTATGTTGGAGTTTTGGCTGCATATTACATTCGATGTCCCCGAATTTCATTATTTTGTGTTGTTTAATCGATAGCTGGTAGTGGATTTTCTTAACAAACTGCTTTTCTTTTCCATCAAAAATGCGTAGTTTTTGTGAAAATCGAAATTGAAAATGATATTTTTTAAGGTTATTTTTGTACTAAAAACGCAACTTAAAGTAAAATCTTAAGCCATTATAGTATCAAAATGTCTAATTATCACACTCACACGCATTATTTTTAAATATATTTACGTACCTATTACTTTATTTACATATTACAATTTATTTTGTCAAAATAGTATTTTAACAATTTAGTATAGCCAAAAATCGTTCCATATTTTGTATTCACAACAAGCCACAGATAACACAGATTAGTTAATATGACGCAGATCACAGATTAGCAATACAAATATACTAGCTTATCATAGAGTATAAATGATACATTTTAATTTTTAATGTTTTTTTTATAGCTCACTTGCTTCAGTTTTAAAAATCGATTAACTTTTACTTTTAGTATTCAAATAGGTAGCGAGGAGCGAAGCGACGAGCGTGTTAGGTTAACTGTTGAACTGCCGCACGAGCCGAGCGAGCGAAGCGAGCGTGCCGCGGCAGCGGCCGGCGAGTGCCAGAAGCGACTTTAGGGCGATTCCCACTCAAACAAAAAAAAACTACGTAGGTTTAAACAACCTGTTTGTATTTTATTTATGTATCGTAAAATTTTTGTTATTATCAAATGCTATCTAAATTAAAATTACGAAGTGTCTAGTCGTCCGCTAAACGGATGAATAAAATAAATTAGTCGTCCGATTACCGGATGAATAAAATAATTTAATCGTCCGATTATTCGGATTACTAGATAACCTTTTAACACTAAAGCTAGTTGGGTTGGACTAAAGCAAAGGGGGCTCAGGACTTAGAAAATTTTTGATGGAGTTGGTGTCATTATAACACCTATTTATTATTGTTTTATCGTAAAGATTACGCTAATATAAGCATGTTTTATAGGAACAACTTTTCTCTAAAATCAAAAATGGCCGAGATATTCGCCCTCAATTCGTTAGGTTAGGTTTAGGTTAGGTTAGGTTAGGTTTCTTAAAAAAAAAACTACACAGAAATAGGAGCCCCGCGAAGCGGGGCTCCGTCGACGCGCAAAAAAAATCAAGTTTAGGTTAGGTTAGCCGTTAGGTTAGGTTAGGTTAGGTTTCTTAAAAAAAAAACTACACAGAAACAGGAGCCCCGCGAAGCGGGGCTCCGTCGACGCGCAAAAAAAAATCAAGTTTAGGTTAGGTTAGCCGTTAGGTTAGGTTAGGTTAGGTTTCTTAAAAAAAAAACTACACAGAAATAGGAGCCCCGCGAAGCGGGGCTCCGTCGACGCGCAAAAAAAATCAAATACCTACGTGTGCCCTCCTCCCCCCTCTCCTCCCCCCACAAAAAACCTATAATACGTGCGGCAGTTCTCTAAAGAATTATTATTTTATTCATCCGGTAATCGGACAACTAATTTATTTTATTCATCCGTTTAGCGGACGACTAGCGCTGTCCTTAAAATTATTTTTGACAAATTCATTTTAAAAATCACTTTCGAATTATATTTATTATCTACAATTGTGAACGCGTCATAATATAACATTTATTATCTATAATGGCATGTCGTAAATACGTGGTAAATACAAACTTACATTTTCCAGGTAATATAATTTAAGAAATTGTTATAAATAAATTAATAATACGGCATTATATTTAAAAATATTGCCTGTGTGCGAGATTACTAGAAGTTTTAATACGACAATGGTATAAAAGTGTCGTTTTTAGTACAAAAATAACCTTAAAAAAAATAATTTTCATTTTCGATTTTCACAAAAACTACGCATTTTTGTTGGAAAAGAAAAGCAGTTTGTTAAGAAAATCCACTACCAGCTATCGATTAAACAGCACAAAATAATGAAATTCGGGGACATCGAATCAAATATTTAACCGGAGTTTTAGTTAATGTTTCAGTTTGGCTTTATTAAGTTGTTGTGTAATTGGTGTTAAACGTGTTGCATAAATTATTTAAAGGAGAAAACTGCAAAAATAACAACTATGAGGTGAGTAATGTGATTCTTGTATTTAACTAAAATATTATCTTATACAACAAGCTTATTGAAATATTTAACTTAAAATCTTAAACATTGTAGCTCCTCGGAAAGGTCGTCTCATCCCTCCCGTGCCCAAGTAGAGTATCTAGTCGACTATCTTAGCAAACATCCTAGCTTAGCCAAGGGTTTTTCAAAAGTCCCGAGCGCTAGAGACGAAGCTAGAAAAACATGGGAGGAGTTGACTATCAAATTAAATAGCTTGGGAGGCTGCACTAAAACATGGAAACAGTGGACAAAGGTAGGCAATAGGCATATAGAAAACTATTCATCTTATACCGTGTAGGTATCTGGCTTACCTATATATTATTAATAAACTTTTAATTTTGCTTTAGTATTGGTCTGACAAAAAGAGTGCCGTGAAGAAAAAAGCTGCCCTAAGATACCGGGCACGCAATAAGACTGGTGGTGGATGTGAATCGGTGGTGGAGCTTTCAGAGGTGGAGGAGAAAATACTCACATTAATGGGCGGGGAAGGTTTTGCAATTGGTGATAGGCATTTGGAAATTAATCCATTTGAAGTAAGCTATTGTTATCGATTTTGTTGATCCGATACATGTATGTATGTAAAATATAATTATTCAATGTCATGTTCTTTTTTTAGGAAATCCCCGTCCTTACTGATGCCAACGAAAGCCCCACATTGCCGACTTCATCTATGATAAATGAAACCACAACTATTGTAAGTAAATACCTAGTGTATTAATAAAATATTACTTAATAATAAACAACTTATTAGTAAATGTTTCTTATATTGTTCTAGGAATACCAAGTCTTGGATGAGACTGCTATAAATACGGAAAATGTTAGTATGGCAGATACTGAGGTATATATTAATAAGATATTATGAAAATGGTACTTTTTTATTGATTCCAGTATTTGAAATACTATGTTTTTTTTTTCAGAGACCTCAACTAATTCAGCAATATGTTAACTGTATCCCGAATCCCGAACCTTCCCCTGCTCATACACCACCGAGAGCGGAGGTAACGAGCCCTCTGCAAGCAGTTACCCCCTCTGGCTCAGGCAACTTTCCTGCTCGACGTCAATTGAACGTCGCGGGTCCATCACCACGTCGTACTACAAGTAATTATGAGATTTATGAATTGATTTACAATATTTATAATCCATACTAATATTATAAATGCGAAAGTAACTCTGTCTGTCTGTCTGTTACTCAATCACGCCTTAACTACTGAACCAATTTGCATGAAATTTGGTATAGAGATATTTTGATACCCGAGAAAGGACATAGGATAGGTTTTATCCCGGAAATCCTACGGGAACGGGTTTTTCTTTGAAAACGCGGGCGAAGCCGCGGGCGGAAAGCTAGTCAACAATAAAAATTTGGAAATACATACAAATAAAACTAAATAATACTTGATAATGAATTAAGGAAATAATAATAACATCAGAAGACTTGTCAAAAATGCGTCACCGCGACCGGTGGAAATAATAATAAATTAATATTTATTTTACGTTTCAGGGTCATCGAGTCGTCCACAACAACGGCAAAGAAGACGATCACCTCCATCACAAAGGCGGCAATCTCAATTAACAACCTTTACTGAAAGGTTTCTTAGCTTGGAAGAGCAACGGATTGAGATTGACCGTCGCTACTGTGAGTTACAGGAGGTGATGGTCAACTCACAAAGGGAGACCAACAGAATGACAGCAGAGGGCCTGATTGCCGTCGGGGAAGGTCTTAAATTATTAGCTGAAAATTTAAAAAAATAAAATACTTTTATACTTAAATACATTTATTAGTTCTTAACTTATTTTAGTAGTAAAAAATTATCTGTGGTTTTACTTATAGTTTCTTAATTTACTAACATTAGTTTATAAGCCCTAATTGAGTTACTAACACCTATGAATATAATTTTCCGGAATAAATAATTTGCATTGATTTTTGATTGAATTAATTACAATTACCGCGTGTTCCTTGCCCTCCATAATTCATTTATCAATCTTTGTCTACATAGCTGACCAAGTGCAGTTTCATTAGGTACATCCTCATTTGAAGCTACACTTTGTCTGGTCCTATGAAAACCAGCCTCAACCTCTAGCTCTGAATTGAATATGGCTGGAGCTGGCAGGCCGGCACGATTACAAATATTGTGAAGCACGCAACATGCTATTACAATCTTCGAAACCGTGTCGGGGTCATAATGTAGGACTCTATGTGCTAATAGGCATCTAAATCTGGCTTTAAGGACCCCAATTGTTCTTTCTACGGTGTTTCTTGCAGTAGCATGCAGCTAGTTATAGTGATGTTCTGGTGTTCCCTCGTCTGCATTTGGAACTGGCACCATTAGGTACTGACGCTGCGGATACCCAGAATCACCTGTAACAATGAATATTGTTAAAAAATAAAATGTTTTGTCATCAACAATTATATTTTTATTAGGAGTTAGGAGTTTTCAATGATTTCGCCTGCTCTCCAATTTTTATGAATTCCGTGAACTTCGGTAATAAAGCCTAAATTACTCAGAAATAAAGTAGTTTTTTTAATGATGAAAGAATTTTTGAAGGAATTAATCCAGTAGTTTTTGAGTTAAATATTTACAAACAAACAAAGATTCGTCTTTATAATTAATTAGCTAAGAGGTAACTCACCTAACAAGTACACAGATTCGCCTGTTTGTACTAATTGTTCGAGGTGGTCCCGAATGATGCAATTATTAAAAATAAGGCTGTCGTGAGTCGCTCCGCCATATGTTGCATCTACATGTATTATGTTCAAATCTGCATCTGTGAACTGCAAAAAGAATTATTTTACAACTATTTTTATGTGGCTGTTCTAATGAATGTTAAAAAAAATATAGGTACTAGCAGCGTCTTGTGATTTATACTGCTTCGTTAATGATCCTATGGAATTGGTCCAAATTTCATTAAATCGATTTTCTGTGGTTCAAGTGCGAAAGCGTATACAGACATTATTATATCAGGCTTACCATTTGTACATTTCTTGCATGATATCCTTTGCGACAGTAGTATCGTTCTTCATGGCAAGTTGGTCTCACCATTGTCACAAAAGTCCCATCTACACATCCTATTACCCCAGGAATACTGAATTTCTCATAGAATCTGCAATAAGAAATAAAAAAATCATTAAATATTTTTCATTAACATGATAGGTTTATTTAGGTAGGTACACAAACCTTGTTTTGAGTCTCAGTCTTTCTTCAGAATTTTGGGGAAATCTTATGTATTTTTTTACTATACTTGGATGGCTTAGGGCTTCTATGACCTCGTGGATACTACGAGATGCTGATGGCTGCGACACAAACGAATTTATGTGTTTTCCACATATCCTTTGATAGCTCCCAGTCGCAAAGAAAGAAAGTGCACATAACAACTGAAAAAAATTAATGAAATTTCTTGAAACTATCAAAATAAAAGGTACTTAATCTGATAAGGAAACCATCCATAATTAAAGTCGGTTAATAACTCAAAACGTTTTTAAAGAAACCGTAAGGGAGAGAAACTTTGGACTTTAACATAGGGTACCTACCACTTGAAAGGGTGACATCATAAAAAATAATCGGGGATTAGATGACGTTATCGTTAGTGGTTCTATGTTCTATGCGAGGAAGTTATGTTACCTACCTACATAATGGAATGTTTTACAGAGTTATGGGAAAGTTATCCCAATATTCACACGGGATCGGGCCGATGACTATTGTAACAGTAACTTTTCATGACATTATGAATACACATATAAAGCACTTAGATACATACCTTGACTCTAGCAGTTAATCCTCTTCGTCGACGTTGAGGTTTTTTAACTAAAACTTTAATGTCTTCCATCACTTGAGAAACTAGTTCTTCCGATAAACGGTAGCATTCAACAAAATTTTTATTTCGATTAATAATTTGCATGTCCCGAATGCTGGTACTTTGCCGGCGACTTTCTATTATATCCACAGCATTAGCTTCTCGTATTATAGCACTTAATATAAAATAACGCGCCATTTTAGTAAAAAAATATATAAAATTTGTATCAAATTTGTTCCACAACCACTAACTCACTCACGAACTCGGCACCTAATAGGCGAGTGAATTGCTGACAGGTGAATTCGTATTTGTAAATACTCGAACTCGACGTTCGAGGTGTAAAATTACCTTACAGAATGCCGAATTCATACTATAAACGTCAAAATCACAGACATGTATATTTAAGTAGACAACGCAAGTACCGCGATCTGTATGAAAACCAAGCGTGTCATATTTTTTGTACTGACCTTGACGCGTTATGACGTCACGAGCGCTTTTTAGTGATGTTAATTTCATTTTACGCTAAATCGATTAGGCCGCCACTCGCGCGGCGATTCTAGTATCGTCCTATCCCATCGAAGTAAATCGAAAGAAATCAGATCAAACTAGATCTATGTCTAAGAGGTAGTCAAATAAATGAATCGTAATCGATTACTAAATCGATTCAAGACAGAAAAATGATAATTACCATAGACAGAGGGATGATAAAATAAAGTTATAAACCTTTTAATATTCTAACAAGTAAACTAATGTGTTTTAGCTTTTTCTTACATATGCCCATTGAGTTACCATGTACTACGTACTAGAGAGGCCATCGAAAGAAAGTAATGAAACTGTCAATCAATCAATCTTTATGTCCCGTTGCATCGATCCATTTTCCTTTTATGTTCGGGTTACTTGGAAAACTGAAAAAACAAACATAGTCTAAGCAATAAGGAGTTTTCTTAAAAAACTCCCAAGATGACACTTTATAACTAATGGCGTCCATGTCATAATATTTATTTTTAGTACCTTTGTATTAAAATACTTAAAAGTTCTAGGTCAAGTCGTATTAAATGACAAAAAAAATCTATGCCTTTTTTTCTGAAAAATTGCTCCTTCAAATTATCATTTTTCTGTTCGATTATAAAATCGATTAGAATCGAGAACTGTTGCATCAAATGAACATCACTAACCACAAAATTGGACAGAAAAATGAGAACAGAAAAATGAGAAGACGCTATTCATTGCTTGTTATCATACGACGCGATCTTTACCGTGCCAAGTAAAAGCCGCAATGTATTCCGAATCATTTCGTATGATTTGGTATCCGTGTTTGTCACGATCGTTTTCCACAGATATTCTTTATTTGATTTTAAAATAAATAGTGCATATTCTGATTAGAAAATTACTTACCGGTGGAAGGAAACATCTATGCTAACTCGGCCACTCACAGCTGTGGAGTTTCTACAGTTTATAACGGCGCAATTCGGCATTTTACTTTATTCAGCTTCACGTCTTTCCTTGGCGAACTGTAAGCGCGGACTGAGTGTAGGCCAGCGTCAAGTAAGTTTCATAAACTTAGTTTGGACACGGGAAGTACATACACTCGCTTAGTCTATCTTGATACATGTCTGTGGTCAAAATACTCACTTAGCACAGTTCGCCTCGTCGCCGCTCTCGACGATGTGGCGCCACTAGTACTGTCGAGTTTTACAGAATACGAAATCGAAAACTCACCGCGGATTCCGCGTTCGAGTTTTTATAATAACCTTACAGAATAGCACTGCAGATTCCATTGGCGCAACGTAATTTTAAGTTTTCATTTTATATTCAATTAGCTTTATAGTTATTAATTGTTAAGACTTGCATCGAGCAAGACGTATTGTAATAAGTTTATATTAAAGTATTTCTAAGTGAATTCGTAGTTTTTTTTTGGGGCCTCCGGCTGTCTGAAACATAATTTGTGTAATTGTTTATTTATTCTGAATCTTTAAGTTTATTGATTTTTATCCTTTACATAAGCTGTATTTAATAAAAAATGTTTAAAACTCGAATTTTCGAAATTTTTGATTTATAAGTTCTATGTAACGTTTTATAATTAAGTTATGGTATAATTAAATGTAGATTTCACTTTTGTACAGCTTAGACATTTTTCTGTATGGATACAGTGCCTTTCGATTTGAAGTTGGATAACATTTCATTTTATAGGTACTATTATAAAATTAAGAGCATGAAAGAAAAAAAAAAGCATTTCTTCATAATGCTATTGTTACCACAAAAAATATTTTCTTAATCGCAAATTTTAAGAGAAAATAAATTAAAATTAAAATTGATGTGGCGACGTTATACATACAGACGTTAGAACAAAGTCCACCATAAGAATGACGTCATTTAGGAATAAGACGATTTTTAAACATTAATAAAAACCTAAATATTTTCAAAAAGTAAAAATTACTGTTAGTTTTTATCTAGTTTTAATTAAAATAAAAATAAAAACAAGTAGCAAAAAATTTTGAAATGTTGTAATTTTGGAGCACCCTGTAAAGTCTGTATTTGTATGAACATAAGTGGAGATCGCGTCCACTTATTTTCATGCGTAAACGATGATATTCATACTCAACAGGTAACTTGGATTAACAAATAGGATAGGTTATATCCCGTAAATCCCACGGGAACGGGAACTATTTATTTATTGCACGCCTCATAAGCGAAGCGTTGAGGTGGGTACTACTGTCACTTCGCGCAAAACATCTGATTTTTCAAACTTAAAATGTCTTTATGTATCATACATTGCACTTGTAAGATAATAAATACACACACATATTAAGAAAAAAACACTATTTTTAACATTCATGATATTTTTGATGTCATTTTTGTTATTTAAACTAGTTAAAAAACAGTTTAAAAAAGTTCTGTCTTGGACGTCCGTGTGTCTGTATGTGCGGAGGATTTTCTTGTTAACACGATAGCGACCGAAATACTTTACTAATCGAGTCTTTTTTTTTCTCTTACGCTTGAGTATGCTCAGGAATAGAACCCTTTCATTTTTCAGGGTCTGATTCGATGTGGTTTAATTGTTATTAAATAAACAAAAATAATAATTAATAAATAATTATTTAAAAAAAATTATGAGGCGTGCACTTTTGGATTTTCCAAACTTTTTTCGTTTATTTCTATCTGAATAACCTATCAAAAGTAACATTCAATTGTGTAAATTTTATTTATTACGGATTCAACATCAAACAACTCTACGGTAAGTATCAAGGTGCGTATTAACTATAGAGCTATTATTTATTACCTTACCTATATGTTATAGCTAATTACTGCTGGGCGCTGCAGCTGGCTGCGATTTCGTCCATGTATCTACTGAAAGGTTTCATGACATAATATGAGCACAGGGGAATAAAATAAAAAGACCAGTATGTACATCCAAAAATATTTATTTCAATGATTACAAATTATCCTTAATCTAATTTTGAAAATCTAACACTGAATTAGATTCCTTACAATATTATTCAAATTAATAACAAAATAACGTATTTTACGACAAATTAATATTGAACTAATTATGTAGTTAAAACACGAAAGCGCATTACCTTATTATACCAGCTGCATTAACCAAAAATTTTATATGATAATAAGTATAATATTTTCAACTGATATCAAAATGTACGAAAAATAGTACTTAATAAGTAATTGAACTGAGAACATAATTTAATATTCACACAAAGCTGTATTGTTTCGATATACGTTGTTTTTATTGTAAACTGCATTACATATTTTGATAAAAAAATACTGTAAAACAACAGATGATGAAATTTTCAAAATGAAAAAAAAAAATACAAATTTGCCGCGCAATCGACATTTGACAGCTCTACGACTGAATGAGGCGGTTAAAAAAGTTTGTATAATATTAATAGAAATAATTATCGAGATTTAAATTGCTCTACACAAGATTTATTTTGTTTGTTTTATTACTATACTTCTTAAAGACACAATTAACTCGTACTCGTAATACGATACCTTGGAGTTGGAGCGAAAATATTGTTTGTAATAATTTGGCTAGGAAAATACAACAAATCAAAAACACTATTTACTATGGAAAAAAAACCAGGAAGGTGAAAAACATATATTTACGATTTCGATGCACTCGACTTTTAGTAAAATAATAGGTAGGTAAAAATATTATTATGGTTTTGATCACAGACATATCTGTGGTTTTGATTTTAGCTACTAGTATCAGAAAGCTGCGTGTTCAATGCACGTCGGGGTCACACAACTGTGGAGGATACAGTAGACAATATACCTAATGAAGTTTTTCATCTTTTTATTTTACTGCAAATACAAAATAAAAATTAAACAATGGTAATGTAAATTCTAAACAAACTACTACCAAAATACAATTAGAACAAAAATCATTTGACTGGTTGATTTCACCCAGAGGCCAGAGGCGGCTCGTGACAAAATTGTATGGGTGTTCACTTGAAATAAAACAACGAAAATACAATAGCGTAGCGGCATAATTTATTACAAAAAAAAATGAGCACCACATTTTATAAATGTCTATAACACTAAAAATTACAAAGTACAGGCTATTTCAAAACGAATTCAATGATTATCAATAATTAGTAAATCACCGAATTTGCATTCGCGAGCGTACCTACGCGTAGGTATCCATAGTGTTTGTTTATACTAAAGGAATGGCAACGTCGCAATTGCTGCTGTCATGCGATGCGGCAACGTTGCGTGAGACTCAAAACGCTACCTGCTACGGTATGAACGATTGTTATAAAAATAAAAGTTATACATATTTGTTGGCGTAAACTATTTTATTCATCATTAATTTTGGAAAATAAATAATGTCAAAATTGATTACAATAAAACGCAGTTTTATTTTATTACATTACAGGTAAATTAGCTTGGAGAAATTTTTGCGTTTGTAGTAGTGTATGGTCAGCAAATAAAAAAAAACAACATTTTATTTTTAGTTTTTATTCAAGTATATAATATTAGTATTATTAATATTTTATTAGTTCCAAACATTACAAGCAGTGCCGATTTTTACTTCAGTGAAGACGTGTATGAATTAGGTGTTCTCCGGCCAAAAATGTAAACCACGGTAAAAGTGAAACTGTTCGAACGGTTCCGAACACTGCTTTGTGTAGCGCATGTCGCGTGACGGTCGGCTGCCGAGTAGGTATACCTACTCGGCAGCCGCGATACACGCGACATGCGCTACACAGACCAAAAAGTTTGAGACGATGTAATAAAAGTTTCACTTTAATAACAAACAATAACAACAATAACAAACAATAACAACAATCAACAAATACAAAATTTAACAATTAAACTACGTAATAATTATAATTTTCGAATGAAATGTGTGCTTTATGTTCTAACGGTACCAAGCGACTGACGCCGGACTGCACGAGGCACCTGCGGACAGCGTAAACTGGTTTATTCTGGTTTTGTGCGTGTTTCCACTTTCCACTATCAAGTGACGATTTATTTATTTGTTTTGTTTCGTAATTATTATGGTCAAATATTAATTACGAAACAAATTATTATGAACAAGATATTTTATTGTTTCACGGTATTCGCCTTGTCATTGGCTCAAGGACGTAAAATTGAATGATATATTATTTTTTTTATAAAGTCAAAACCATTTTCTTTAAAACATAAATCAGAGTATTGCTAGGGATAAGTATAAAATTAAATAGTAATGTTAGGATATCGAAACATTTTTGTATAGGCTAGAACGATATAATGGAAACGCGCTCTAAGATCTGCACACACACCACTACATATGCAAAAATTTCTCGAGACTAATTTCACTGTACACTATTGTTTTTTTTTATCAAAACATGTATGTATTTGAGTAGTTAGCAGCATATAATATTCTGAATTTCTGATCCATGCCTATTCACTCAAAACTAATAACACTAATGATTTGTAACAGTAAATTATTTCAATAGGTATTTGAACATTTCATAACCAACAAGTAAGAATAATTCGTATACAAGATACAATACTACATATATATACAATCTAATACACTATTTATTATTTTATTATATTTCATTATGTGAAAATAACCAGGAAGGTGAAAAACATATTTACGAAAACAAAGTAACATATGGTTTTGCTATTAGCTATCAGGAAAAAAAATCGTATTGGAACAAAAGAAGGATTGTAACTGAATTAGGTAATTAGGTATGTTTGTTTCTGGGTGCACCGTTTTCGACGACGCGACGGCCGACGCGTGACGTAAACAGAGTAGGTACCTACTTTGCTAAAACAAACTAAGTAATAAAATTGTGTGTCTGTCTGAAAATTCGCTAAAGCATATTTTACCAATGTTTGCAAGTTTGTGATTACTTTGATAGTTTATCGATTTATAATAATTGTATACTTATATCATTGTTTAAAAATATTCAAACACAATATGATATAGGTACTGATTTATCACTGGTTTCAGTGATGAACTGATGAGTCAATGTTAGCCACAATACTAATCACTTTCGTCATACATGTGTATGAACTATGATTGATGTGATTTGCAATGTGGTGAAATTTCATAAAAATCACGGGCCAATTTTTTGTTTTGAATCCCACCGAAAATACATATACATATTACTAATTGCGTTATTAGAATAATTAATTACTATACCCACGATCAATTATTACAATTTACAATATAGTCTCAAATGCATACTAGAGAAATATTGCAATTTGAATCAAAAAATGCATAGCATACAAAAATAAATTCACAACACAAGAAATTCCGCGCGCAAATCATAGCGCGTGTCAATGAAATCAAGAATGTAATTTTATATCAAGCCGACGACGACGCCGAACTAAAGTACCTACAGTACCATTTACCTTCAGTGTACAATACAGTTTACAGACCTACGACGGACGAACAATAATGAGTAATAAATTGTTTACAAAAAAAAACATAGTTTCTAAGGTCATTAGTTTTATTTTATTTTATTGTTATTTTCTTTGAACGATTGGAAATGAAATTACTCAATTATTACACATAGAACTTTGATTTATTAGAATTATGCGAATTATGTATAAGATAACGAACGCGAATGCACGACATCTAGCGCGTCAATGTCTAAACATCGCCATTCGTTTAGACATTGACGCGCTAGATGTCGTGCTTTATGTCGTGTTTCGCTTGGCAAAAGTCACGCACACTACTGTAGAAGTGTCAAATTTTGCCGGTATTTCACTGTTGTTTTTCTAAGTAAATAATGTAAGTTATTGATTAAAAAGGTCGAACGCGGACACATTTCATTGTAGAGAAGTGATAAAATGATTAGTTTTAAAGAAATAGTGTCTGTGTTAAGTGTTTAGTCGTCATCAAAAATGTATGGAGGGACGGTCGGAACATCCACCTTAAACAAGAATTATTTCATATAGGTTTTCTATTCAAGAACTGCTCTTACCAATTCAAGATCCTTGGCATCTTGTGGATGTGGATAACCTGAGCATGATGGTTGATCAGTAGTATTTGATGTGTAAATATACATGTCTGTGATTTTGACGTTTATAGTATGAATTCGGCATTCTGTAAGGTAATTTTACACCTCGAACGTCGAGTTCGAGTATTTACAAATACGAATTCACCTGTCAGCAATTCACTCGCCTATTAGGTGCCGAGTTCGTGAGTGAGTTAGTGGTTGTGGAACAAATTTGATACAAATTTTATATATTTTTTTACTAAAATGGCGCGTTATTTTATATTAAGTGCTATAATACGAGAAGCTAATGCTGTGGATATAATAGAAAGTCGCCGGCAAAGTACCAGCATTCGGGAAATGCAAATTATTAATCGAAATAAAAATTTTGTTGAATGCTACCGTTTATCGGAAGAACTAGTTTCTCAAGTGATGGAAGACATTAAAGTTTTAGTTAAAAAACCTCAACGTCGACGAAGAGGATTAACTGCTAGAGTCAAGGTATGTATCTAAGTGCTTTATATGTGTATTCATAATGTCATGAAAAGTTACTGTTACAATAGTCATCGGTCCCGTGATTTCATCTGCGGAAGTCCCGATCCCGTGTGAATATTAGGATAACTTTCCCATAACTCTGTAAAACATTCCATTATGTAGGTAGGTAACATAACTTCCTCGCATAGAACATAGAACCACTAACGATAACGTCATCTAATCCCCGATTATTTTTTATGATGTCACCCTTTCAAGTGGTAGGTACCCTATGTTAAAGTCCAAAGTTTCTCTCCCTTACGGTTTCTTTAAAAACGTTTTGAGTTATTAACCGACTTTAATTATGGATGGTTTCCTTATCAGATTAAGTACCTTTTATTTTGATAGTTTCAAGAAATTTCATTAAATTTTTTCAGTTGTTATGTGCACTTTCTTTCTTTGCGACTGGGAGCTATCAAAGGATATGTGGAAAACACATAAATTCGTTTGTGTCGCAGCCATCAGCATCTCGTAGTATCCACGAGGTCATAGAAGCCCTAAGCCATCCAAGTATAGTAAAAAAATACATAAGATTTCCCCAAAATTCTGAAGAAAGACTGAGACTCAAAACAAGGTTTGTGTACCTACCTAAATAAACCTATCATGTTAATGAAAAATATTTAATGATTTTTTTATTTCTTATTGCAGATTCTATGAGAAATTCAGTATTCCTGGGGTAATAGGATGTGTAGATGGGACTTTTGTGACAATGGTGAGACCAACTTGCCATGAAGAACGATACTACTGTCGCAAAGGATATCATGCAAGAAATGTACAAATGGTAAGCCTGATATAATAATGTCTGTATACGCTTTCGCACTTGAACCACAGAAAATCGATTTAATGAAATTTGGACCAATTCCATAGGATCATTAACGAAGCAGTATAAATCACAAGACGCTGCTAGTACCTATATTTTTTTTAACATTCATTAGAACAGCCACATAAAAATAGTTGTAAAATAATTCTTTTTGCAGTTCACAGATGCAGATTTGAACATAATACATGTAGATGCAACATATGGCGGAGCGACTCACGACAGCCTTATTTTTAATAATTGCATCATTCGGGACCACCTCGAACAATTAGTACAAACAGGCGAATCTGTGTACTTGTTAGGTGAGTTACCTCTTAGCTAATCTATATCTATATCTATATATATAATAAAACTAAGTCGATAAAATGTGCGTGCCGATAAAACTTAAAAAGGAGTCCTGACACGATAAAGGGACTTATGTGGTGTGATAGCCCTTTGTCCCCCCTCGAACAAGAAAGTTCCCGTTTTAATCTAAAGGGCATGTTTTTAAAGATATAAGGGACTTTCCGACCCTTCAACTTGGAAATTAAGTGCAGTGGCGCCATCTGTTATCGAATATTTGAACTTCGGAGACTATATTACACTCCAATAGACATAGTGTACACTGTACATAGTCTCCATAGTTGTGAGCCATTGCAGCATGTGTAGTAGTGGCGCGAAATTTAAAATTCCAATTTCAATAAAATCTTAAATTTAAATTTTGTGTATTTATACGTCATTATTTAACGTATATTTTGGAGTTAAAGCGACATAATTTTAGTTATCCAAATTAATTCTCAAAGTATTAAAAAATTTAGGTTTTTAAATTTCGCGCCTTTACTACATACGCTACCGCTACAGAAGCTAGAAAGTTCCCGTTTTAATCTAAGGGCGTGTTTCTAAAGATATAAGGAACTTTCCAACCCTACATAGTGGCGCCATCTGTTATCGAATATTTGAACTTCATTCAGGACAACGATTGTTTGGGTTGCATTTCCAAAAGCGTTGCGAGCAAATTTCAATAAAGTCTTAAATTTAATTTGTTGCTATAATAAAGTTATTAAATTTTGTGTATTTGTACGTCATTAGCTAACTTATATTTTGGAGTTAAAGCGACATAATTTTAGTTATCCAAATTAGTTCTCAAAACCTTAAAAAATTTAGGTTTTAAAATTTCGCGCTTTTAGTACAAATGCTACCGCTAAGTATAGAACCTTTTATTATGGCGGACGATAGTGACCAGAATACTCTAGAAGGTGTGAGAGAGAAAATATTTTCAAATTTTCTCGAATATTCTAGAGCCTAGCTCTCTGAATATATAAGAGCCCGGTGTCGCTCACCAGAGTTAGTTTAATTTGAACAGCGAAACGAGCGATTTCAAAACGAAAATAAGAGAAGTTATCTGTGAGCCTTTATTTAGAAGTATCACGTGTGAGTATTTTTAATAGTGTGTTTAATTAACTCTCGATTTTGAAACGAAATAGAAATAAGTTATTTGTGGGTTTTTTTCGTGAAATTTCCCTATAATATTAACAACATGTAACCCATCAAACCCAAAACAGCTATGGGACTCTTTCAAAAGGAGTATGAGTGATGATATATTGTACCAAGTCCGACAAGCTAATCCTGAACTGACTATAGAATTCAATGACGAGATCTTCAATGAAACACTCATTCGCTTAGAAGATAAATGTTTATTGTTTAGCAATAAATAATCAAGCCTAAGTAGAACTTGGAATGCCAGCACCACAAAGAAATGCTTTTAGTATGCTAAACTACGAAATTATGAAGGAAAAAAGTTACAACATCAATCAACTACTTGAATACAATGCTCACAACTCTCAATGACAATAAAAAAAAAGTTTACGACGTTATAATGAGCCGGATAAATAACGATATTGGTGGAATTATTTACTTGGACGCACCAGGAGGCACCGGTAAAACGTTTCTCATAAATCTAATACTGGCGGAAATACGTGCTAAAAAACTCATCGCACTGGCACTAGCATCATCTGGCATTGCAGCCACACTTATGGAAGGAGGACGATCTGCCCATTCTGCCTTACAACTACCATTGAATATAGCCGAACAACAATTCCTGGTATGTAAAATTTCAGGAAAATCTGGACGTGGTAAATTCTAAAACAAGCTAAAATTTTCATCTGGGATGAATGCACCATGGCCCATAAAAAATTTATAGAAGCCATGGACAGAACATTACAAGAATTGCGAAAAAACTCTGAAATAATGGGAGGAGCTCTACTCATACTCTCAGGAGATTTTCGACAAACACTTCCAGTTATTCCCAAGACAACATGAGAAGACGATATCAATGCATGCTTGAAAAAATCACATCTCTGGCTACAAGTCCAAATACTGCAATTAACAAAAAACATGAGAGTTGAATTATCAAGAGATGAAACAACAGCACAATTTGCTAAAATACTTTTACAAATCGGCGAAGGTACATATCCTACTGACCAAACGACCGGCCTCATTGAACTTAACAGTGATTTCTGTAATATAGCCACTACTGAAGACGAACTAATCGACAAAATTTATCCAAATATTATTCAGAACTATACTAATGCAGAGTGGTTATTTCAAAGAGCAATTTTGGCCACTAAAAATAATATTGTTGACGATATCAATTTTAATATTCTGAAGAAAATACCTGATGAAGAGAAAATATATAAATCGATCGACACGATGGTATCTATTGAAGAAAGTGTCAACTTCCTCACTGAATTTCTAAACTCTTTACAAGTACCAGGAATGCCATTACACTGCCTTCGTCTGAAAATTGGAACTCCAATCATACTACTCAGAAATCTCAACTCCCCAAAATTATGTAATGGAACTAGAATGATAGTAAAACAGCTATCGAATAATATCATTGAAGCTGAACTTATTTCTGGAAAGACCAAAGGACAGACAGTATTTATACCTAGAATACCACTGATCTCTTCGGAATTGCCATTTCAATTTAAAAGACTGTAGTTTCCAATAAAATTAACCTTTAGTTTTACAATTAACAAAGCGCAAGGACAAACTTTAAAATAATTTGGAAAATCCAAAAGTGCACGCCTCATAATTTTTTTTTAATAAATATTTATTAATTATTATTTTTGTTTATTTAATAACAATTAAACCACATCGAATCAGACCCTGAAAAATGAAAGGGTTCTATTCCTGAGCATACTCAAGCGTAAGAGAAAAAAAAAGACTCGATTAGTAAAGTATTTCGGTCGCTATCGTGTTAACAAGAAAAAGGATCCGCACATACAGACACACGGACGTCCAAGACAGAACTTTTTTAAACTGTTTTTTAACTAGTTTAAATAACAAAAATGACATCAAAAATATCATGAACGTTAAAAATAGTGTTTTTTCTTAATATGTGTGTGTATGTATTATCTTACAAGTGCAATGTATGATACATAAAGACATTTAAAGTTTGAAAAATCAGATGTTTTGCGCGAAGTGACAGTAGTACCCACCTCAACGCTTCGCTTATGAGGCGTGCAATATTGTGGCATTAACCTCAAAGAATCCTGCTTCTCTCACGGTCAGCTATATGTAGCTTGCTTCAAGAGTAGGAAATCCGAAAAATTTATGTATATATACTCCGGACAATAAAATGAAAAATGTTGTTTATAAACAAGTATTGTAAATAATGAGAAAACGTTTTCAATAAATTTTTTTTTTACTTTTTACGTCATAGTTTATTTTTTTACTTCGACTCTACCACGTCATCTCATATCAACTCCCGGGCGAAGCCGGGTTTTTTAGCTAGTTAATTATAAAGACGAATCTTTGTTTGTTTGTAAATATTTAACTCAAAAACTACTGGATTAATTCCTTCAAAAATTCTTTCATCATTAAAAAAACTACTTTATTTCTGAGTAATTTAGGCTTTATTACCGAAGTTCACGGAATTCATAAAAATTGGAGAGCAGGCGAAATCATTGAAAACTCCTAACTCCTAATAAAAATATAATTGTTGATGACAAAACATTTTATTTTTTAACAATATTCATTGTTACAGGTGATTCTGGGTATCCGCAGCGTCAGTACCTAATGGTGCCAGTTCCAAATGCAGACGAGGGAACACCAGAACATCACTATAACTAGCTGCATGCTACTGCAAGAAACACCGTAGAAACAACAATTGGGGTCCTTAAAGCCAGATTTAGATGCCTATTAGCACATAGAGTCCTACATTATGACCCCGACACGGTTTCGAAGATTGTAATAGCATGTTGCGTGCTTCACAATATTTGTAATCGTGCCGGCCTGCCAGCTCCAGCCATATTCAATTCAGAGCTAGAGGTTGAGGCTGGTTTTCATAGGACCAGACAAAGTGTAGCTTCAAATGAGGATGTACCTAATGAAACTGCACTTGGTCAGCTATGTAGACAAAGATTGATAAATGAATTATGGAGGGCAAGGAACACGCGGTAATTGTAATTAATTCAATCAAAAATCAATGCAAATTATTTATTCCGGAAAATTATATTCATAGGTGTTAGTAACTCAATTAGGGCTTATAAACTAATGTTAGTAAATTAAGAAACTATAAGTAAAACCACAGATAATTTTTTACTACTAAAATAAGTTAAGAACTAATAAATGTATTTAAGTATAAAAGTATTTTATTTTTTTAAATTTTCAGCTAATAATTTAAGACCTTCCCCGACGGCAATCAGGCCCTCTGCTGTCATTCTGTTGGTCTCCCTTTGTGAGTTGACCATCACCTCCTGTAACTCACAGTAGCGACGGTCAATCTCAATCCGTTGCTCTTCCAAGCTAAGAAACCTTTCAGTAAAGGTTGTTAATTGAGATTGCCGCCTTTGTGATGGAGGTGATCGTCTTCTTTGCCGTTGTTGTGGACGACTCGATGACCCTGAAACGTAAAATAAATATTAATTTATTATTATTTCCACCGGTCGCGGTGACGCATTTTTGACAAGTCTTCTGATGTTATTATTATTTCCTTAATTCATTATCAAGTATTATTTAGTTTTATTTGTATGTATTTCCAAATTTTTATTGTTGACTAGCTTTCCGCCCGCGGCTTCGCCCGCGTTTTCAAAGAAAAACCCGTTCCCGTAGGATTTCCGGGATAAAACCTATCCTATGTCCTTTCTCGGGTATCAAAATATCTCTATACCAAATTTCATGCAAATTGGTTCAGTAGTTAAGGCGTGATTGAGTAACAGACAGACAGACAGAGTTACTTTCGCATTTATAATATTAGTATGGATTATAAATATTGTAAATCAATTCATAAATCTCATAATTACTTGTAGTACGACGTGGTGATGGACCCGCGACGTTCAATTGACGTCGAGCAGGAAAGTTGCCTGAGCCAGAGGGGGTAACTGCTTGCAGAGGGCTCGTTACCTCCGCTCTCGGTGGTGTATGAGCAGGGGAAGGTTCGGGATTCGGGATACAGTTAACATATTGCTGAATTAGTTGAGGTCTCTGAAAAAAAAAAACATAGTATTTCAAATACTGGAATCAATAAAAAAGTACCATTTTCATAATATCTTATTAATATATACCTCAGTATCTGCCATACTAACATTTTCCGTATTTATAGCAGTCTCATCCAAGACTTGGTATTCCTAGAACAATATAAGAAACATTTACTAATAAGTTGTTTATTATTAAGTAATATTTTATTAATACACTAGGTATTTACTTACAATAGTTGTGGTTTCATTTATCATAGATGAAGTCGACAATGTGGGGCTTTCGTTGGCATCAGTAAGGACGGGGATTTCCTAAAAAAAGAACATGACATTGAATAATTATATTTTACATACATACATGTATCGGATCAACAAAATCGATAACAATAGCTTACTTCAAATGGATTAATTTCCAAATGCCTATCACCAATTGCAAAACCTTCCCCGCCCATTAATGTGAGTATTTTCTCCTCCACCTCTGAAAGCTCCACCACCGATTCACATCCACCACCAGTCTTATTGCGTGCCCGGTATCTTAGGGCAGCTTTTTTCTTCACGGCACTCTTTTTGTCAGACCAATACTAAAGCAAAATTAAAAGTTTATTAATAATATATAGGTAAGCCAGATACCTACACGGTATAAGATGAATAGTTTTCTATATGCCTATTGCCTACCTTTGTCCACTGTTTCCATGTTTTAGTGCAGCCTCCCAAGCTATTTAATTTGATAGTCAACTCCTCCCATGTTTTTCTAGCTTCGTCTCTAGCGCTCGGGACTTTTGAAAAACCCTTGGCTAAGCTAGGATGTTTGCTAAGATAGTCGACTAGATACTCTACTTGGGCACGGGAGGGATGAGACGACCTTTCCGAGGAGCTACAATGTTTAAGATTTTAAGTTAAATATTTCAATAAGCTTGTTGTATAAGATAATATTTTAGTTAAATACAAGAATCACATTACTCACCTCATAGTTGTTATTTTTGCAGTTTTCTCCTTTAAATAATTTATGCAACACGTTTAACAGCAATTACACAACAACTTAATAAAGCCAAACTGAAACATTAACTAAAACTCCGGTTAAATATTTGATTCGATGTCCCCGAATTTCATTATTTTGTGCTGTTTAATCGATAGCTGGTAGTGGATTTTCTTAACAAACTGCTTTTCTTTTCCAACAAAAATGCGTAGTTTTTGTGAAAATCGAAAATGAAAATTATTTTTTTTAAGGTTATTTTTGTACTAAAAACGACACTTTTATACCATTGTCGTATTAAAACTTCTAGTAATCTCGCACACAGGCAATATTTTTAAATATAATGCCGTATTATTAATTTATTTATAACAATTTCTTAAATTATATTACCTGGAAAATGTAAGTTTGTATTTACCACGTATTTACGACATGCCATTATAGATAATAAATGTTATATTATGACGCGTTCACAATTGTAGATAATAAATATAATTCGAAAGTGATTTTTAAAATGAATTTGTCAAAAATAATTTTAAGGACAGCGCTAGTCGTCCGCTAAACGGATGAATAAAATAAATTAGTTGTCCGATTACCGGATGAATAAAATAATAATTCTTTAGAGAACTGCCGCACGTATTATAGGTTTTTTGTGGGGGGAGGAGAGGGGGGAGGAGGGCACACGTAGGTATTTGATTTTTTTTGCGCGTCGACGGAGCCCCGCTTCGCGGGGCTCCTATTTCTGTGTAGTTTTTTTTTTAAGAAACCTAACCTAACCTAACCTAACGGCTAACCTAACCTAAACTTGATTTTTTTTTGCGCGTCGACGGAGCCCCGCTTCGCGGGGCTCCTGTTTCTGTGTAGTTTTTTTTTTAAGAAACCTAACCTAACCTAACCTAACGGCTAACCTAACCTAAACTTGATTTTTTTTGCGCGTCGACGGAGCCCCGCTTCGCGGGGCTCCTATTTCTGTGTAGTTTTTTTTTTAAGAAACCTAACCTAACCTAACCTAAACCTAACCTAACGAATTGAGGGCGAATATCTCGGCCATTTTTGATTTTAGAGAAAAGTTGTTCCTATAAAACATGCTTATATTAGCGTAATCTTTACGATAAAACAATAATAAATAATTTGGAAAATCCAAAAGTGCACGCCTCATAATTTTTTTTTAATAAATATTTATTAATTATTATTTTTGTTTATTTAATAACAATTAAACCACATCGAATCAGACCCTGAAAAATGAAAGGGTTCTATTCCTGAGAATACTCAAGCGTAAGAGAAAAAAAAAGACTCGATTAGTAAAGTATTTCGGTCGCTATCGTGTTAACAAGAAAAAGGATCCGCACATACAGACACACGGACGTCCAAGACAGAACTTTTTTAAACTGTTTTTTAACTAGTTTAAATAACAAAAATGACATCAAAAATATCATGAACGTTAAAAATAGTGTTTTTTCTTAATATGTGTGTGTATGTATTATCTTACAAGTGCAATGTATGATACATAAAGACATTTTAAGTTTGAAAAATCAGATGTTTTGCGCGAAGTGACAGTAGTACCCACCTCAACGCTTCGCTTATGAGGCGTGCAATAGGTGTTATAATGACACCAACTCCATCAAAAATTTTCTAAGTCCTGAGCCCCCTTTGCTTTAGTCCAACCCAACTAGCTTTAGTGTTAAAAGGTTATCTAGTAATCCGAATAATCGGACGATTAAATTATTTTATTCATCCGGTAATCGGACGACTAATTTATTTTATTCATCCGTTTAGCGGACGACTAGACACTTCGTAATTTTAATTTAGATAGCATTTGATAATAACAAAAATTTTACGATACATAAATAAAATACAAACAGGTTGTTTAAACCTACGTAGTTTTTTTTTGTTTGAGTGGGAATCGCCCTAAAGTCGCTTCTGGCACTCGCCGGCCGCTGCCGCGGCACGCTCGCTTCGCTCGCTCGGCTCGTGCGGCAGTTCAACAGTTAACCTAACACGCTCGTCGCTTCGCTCCTCGCTACCTATTTGAATACTAAAAGTAAAAGTTAATCGATTTTTAAAACTGAAGCAAGTGAGCTATAAAAAAAACATTAAAAATTAAAATGTATCATTTATACTCTATGATAAGCTAGTATATTTGTATTGCTAATCTGTGATCTGCGTCATATTAACTAATCTGTGTTATCTGTGGCTTGTTGTGAATACAAAATATGGAACGATTTTTGGCTATACTAAATTGTTAAAATACTATTTTGACAAAATAAATTGTAATATGTAAATAAAGTAATAGGTACGTAAATATATTTAAAAATAATGCGTGTGAGTGTGATAATTAGACATTTTGATACTATAATGGCTTAAGATTTTACTTTAAGTTGCGTTTTTAGTACAAAAATAACCTTAAAAAATATCATTTTCAATTTCGATTTTCACAAAAACTACGCATTTTTGATGGAAAAGAAAAGCAGTTTGTTAAGAAAATCCACTACCAGCTATCGATTAAACAACACAAAATAATGAAATTCGGGGACATCGAATGTAATATGCAGCCAAAACTCCAACATAACTTTTAGAAAGAATGCAACACGAAACACTTTAAAATTAGGTACAAAAAACCACTTGAGAAATAAACATAAGTCAAACGAACCACAGACAAGCGTCCTTTTTTTTCAGTGACGCTAGAATTATTTTGATTTTAAAGAATTTATCAGTGTAAAATTGCAATTTTAGTTTAATTCCACCCACGGTACAATACTAAAGTGTTATTATGTCTTCAAAATGTGTTAAATTGCCGCATTTTAAAGATAATAACAATGTCGATAAATTCAAATCTATAAGATCCCTTCACTAGGCAAGTGAGTTTCGAAGTGAGACTCACTTCGCTTCGCCTCTGCCGAGCGGATGTTTACAGAATGCGAAACCAAAAACTCGAACGTTCGAAAGTGAAGTGAGTCGACTCACTCAGGTGAGATGCGAGTTCGGGCGCGTTTTTTACAGAATAGCCTAGCTGCTACGTCCGTACAATACGTTCCCGTGAGAAACGTCGACGCAGCAATGTCTTGGGGATCCGTTGGCGTAACTCCTCCCCCCGAAGACCAGCAACTATTTGAGCACGGTGTGATAAAATGTTGCTGGAAACTGTGGTCCTGGCGAAGATTCGGTACAATTTTGACTGTCTTGATCTTCCGTCTTTGTATTAGGGTCGTCTTGATTCTTCCAGCACGTAACGTTCTTATAACGGATTACTTTGTAAGTTGCGAAAAGTAGCAAAGTGCCCAAAAGGAATGTATAAATTGGGACAGTGGTATGGTATATCGTCGATGTATTCTTTTCTAGTTCAATCGGTGCTTGCATCAGTACCTTAGTATGAATCTTATGCAGATCTTCCAAATTTATTGAATTCAACTTTACATGATTTTCAGGGCTGTGGTTGAAGTGTATTTCATTTAAGTCGATATTACTTATTTTCAGTGGTTGTCCTCGAATTCTATCTTGAACGTTATTGACTTTAAATTTATCTGATTCCAGGATACAAATATCCCGTTTGATAAAATATGCTAAATTTGCCCAAATCCTTAGCATAATGACAGAAAATGTAGATGATATATTGCAAGAATTGGTTAGAATTGAAAATACATTAGCTTTCATTCGTACGTCCTCAACACATCATTCTATGTTAAGTTCAAATGTGTTAAAGGATATATTAATAAAATTAAATACTATATATGGTAAGGATAGAATTTTAGAGTTAGAATTAAGACAATATTACGATATAATAAAACCAGGATATTATTTTAATGGAAAAAAGATTATAATTGTTCTTAAATTTCCGATAGTGTCTAAGGATTCATTTACTTAAGCTTCACAATATCTTTTTTGACTGATATGCTCTAGAGACCTAGAGTGTCATGAGACAAGTGGTGTGATGACTGGTACTTAAAACCTACTGAGTTATTTTTTTAGTTGTCCTACTGTTGTACTGGTCCAATTTTTTTAATTCTTTCGTTGTTGGAAAGCTACACTATCCATAAGTATAATACACTATGTTTGTTCAATAAATGCTTTTAATAAAAAAAATACTAAAAGTTTTACAATTTACCAAACATTGAGTCCATGTTTCTGTAGCAATCTATTTATTATTACTTGGGACCATATCCAATGTTATAAGTAACATTTTTATCTCTTTCAGGCAGACCATCCATCTCAATTTGCCTTAATTGACATATCAAATACTACTGATCAACCATCATGCTCAGGTTATCCACATCCACAAGATGCCAAGGATCTTGAATTGGTAAGAGCAGTTCTTGAATAGAAAACCTATATGAAATAATTCTTGTTTAAGGTGGATGTTCCGACCGTCCCTCCATACATTTTTGATGACGACTAAACACTTAACACAGACACTATTTCTTTAAAACTAATCATTTTATCACTTCTCTACAATGAAATGTGTCCGCGTTCGACCTTTTTAATCAATAACTTACATTATTTACTTAGAAAAACAACAGTGAAATACCGGCAAAATTTGACACTTCTACAGTAGTGTGCGTGACTTTTGCCAAGCGAAACACGACATAAAGCACGACATCTAGCGCGTCAATGTCTAAACGAATGGCGATGTTTAGACATTGACGCGCTAGATGTCGTGCATTCGCGTTCGTTATCTTATACATAATTCGCATAATTCTAATAAATCAAAGTTCTATGTGTAATAATTGAGTAATTTCATTTCCAATCGTTCAAAGAAAATAACAATAAAATAAAATAAAACTAATGACCTTAGAAACTATGTTTTTTTTTGTAAACAATTTATTACTCATTATTGTTCGTCCGTCGTAGGTCTGTAAACTGTATTGTACACTGAAGGTAAATGGTACTGTAGGTACTTTAGTTCGGCGTCGTCGTCGGCTTGATATAAAATTACATTCTTGATTTCATTGACACGCGCTATGATTTGCGCGCGGAATTTCTTGTGTTGTGAATTTATTTTTGTATGCTATGCATTTTTTGATTCAAATTGCAATATTTCTCTAGTATGCATTTGAGACTATATTGTAAATTGTAATAATTGATCGTGGGTATAGTAATTAATTATTCTAATAACGCAATTAGTAATATGTATATGTATTTTCGGTGGGATTCAAAACAAAAAATTGGCCCGTGATTTTTATGAAATTTCACCACATTGCAAATCACATCAATCATAGTTCATACACATGTATGACGAAAGTGATTAGTATTGTGGCTAACATTGACTCATCAGTTCATCACTGAAACCAGTGATAAATCAGTACCTATATCATATTGTGTTTGAATATTTTTAAACAATGATATAAGTATACAATTATTATAAATCGATAAACTATCAAAGTAATCACAAACTTGCAAACATTGGTAAAATATGCTTTAGCGAATTTTCAGACAGACACACAATTTTATTACTTAGTTTGTTTTAGCAAAGTAGGTACCTACTCTGTTTACGTCACGCGTCGGCCGTCGCGTCGTCGAAAACGGTGCACCCAGAAACAAACATACCCAATTACCTAATTCAGTTACAATCCTTCTTTTGTTCCAATACGATTTTTTTTCCTGATAGCTAATAGCAAAACCATATGTTACTTTGTTTTCGTAAATATGTTTTTCACCTTCCTGGTTATTTTCACATAATGAAATATAATAAAATAATAAATAGTGTATTAGATTTGTTATTGTATCTTGTATACGAATTATTCTTACTTGTTGGTTATGAAATGTTCAAATACCTATTGAAATAATTTACTGTTACAAATCATTAGTGTTATTAGTTTTGAGTGAATAGGCATGGATCAGAAATTCAGAATATTATATGCTGCTAACTACTCAAATACATACATGTTTTGATAAAAAAAAACAATAGTGTACAGTGAAATTAGTCTCGAGAAATTTTTGCATATGTAGTGGTGTGTATATTACTCAGATCTTAGAGCGCGTTTCCATTATATCGTTCTAGCCTATACAAAAATGTTTCGATATCCTAACATTACTATTTAATTTTATACTTATCCCTAGCAATACTCTGATTTATGTTTTAAAGAAAATGGTTTTGACTTTATAAAAAAAATAATATATCATTCAATTTTACGTCCTTGAGCCAATGACAAGGCGAATACCGTGAAACAATAAAATATCTTGTTCATAATAATTTGTTTCGTAATTAATATTTGACCATAATAATTACGAAACAAAACAAATAAATAAATCGTCACTTGATAGTGGAAAGTGGAAACACGCACAAAACCAGAATAAACCAGTTTACGCTGTCCGCAGGTGCCTCGTGCAGTCCGGCGTCAGTCGCTTGGTACCGTTAGAACATAAAGCACACATTTCATTCGAAAATTATAATTATTACGTAGTTTAATTGTTAAATTTTGTATTTGTTGATTGTTGTTATTGTTTGTTATTGTTGTTATTGTTTGTTATTAAAGTGAAACTTTTATTACATCGTCTCAAACTTTTTGGTCTGTGTAGCGCATGTCGCGTGTATCGCGGCTGCCGAGTAGGTATACCTACTCGGCAGCCGACCGTCACGCGACATGCGCTACACAAAGCAGTGTTCGGAACCGTTCGAACAGTTTCACTTTTACCGTGGTTTACATTTTTGGCCGGAGAACACCTAATTCATACACGTCTTCACTGAAGTAAAAATCGGCACTGCTTGTAATGTTTGGAACTAATAAAATATTAATAATACTAATATTATATACTTGAATAAAAACTAAAAATAAAATGTTGTTTTTTTTTATTTGCTGACCATACACTACTACAAACGCAAAAATTTCTCCAAGCTAATTTACCTGTAATGTAATAAAATAAAACTGCGTTTTATTGTAATCAATTTTGACATTATTTATTTTCCAAAATTAATGATGAATAAAATAGTTTACGCCAACAAATATGTATAACTTTTATTTTTATAACAATCGTTCATACCGTAGCAGGTAGCGTTTTGAGTCTCACGCAACGTTGCCGCATCGCATGACAGCAGCAATTGCGACGTTGCCATTCCTTTAGTATAAACAAACACTATGGATACCTACGCGTAGGTACGCTCGCGAATGCAAATTCGGTGATTTACTAATTATTGATAATCATTGAATTCGTTTTGAAATAGCCTGTACTTTGTAATTTTTAGTGTTATAGACATTTATAAAATGTGGTGCTCATTTTTTTTTGTAATAAATTATCCCGCTACGCTATTGTATTTTCGTTGTTTTATTTCAAGTGAACACCCATACAATTTTGTCACGAGCCGCCTCTGGCCTCTGGGTGAAATCAACCAGTCAAATGATTTTTGTTCTAATTGTATTTTGGTAGTAGTTTGTTTAGAATTTACATTACCATTGTTTAATTTTTATTTTGTATTTGCAGTAAAATAAAAAGATGAAAAACTTCATTAGGTATATTGTCTACTGTATCCTCCACAGTTGTGTGACCCCGACGTGCATTGAACACGCAGCTTTCTGATACTAGTAGCTAAAATCAAAACCACAGATATGTCTGTGATCAAAACCATAATAATATTTTTACCTACCTATTATTTTACTAAAAGTCGAGTGCATCGAAATCGTAAATATATGTTTTTCACCTTCCTGGTTTTTTTTCCATAGTAAATAGTGTTTTTGATTTGTTGTATTTTCCTAGCCAAATTATTACAAACAATATTTTCGCTCCAACTCCAAGGTATCGTATTACGAGTACGAGTTAATTGTGTCTTTAAGAAGTATAGTAATAAAACAAACAAAATAAATCTTGTGTAGAGCAATTTAAATCTCGATAATTATTTCTATTAATATTATACAAACTTTTTTAACCGCCTCATTCAGTCGTAGAGCTGTCAAATGTCGATTGCGCGGCAAATTTGTATTTTTTTTTTCATTTTGAAAATTTCATCATCTGTTGTTTTACAGTATTTTTTTATCAAAATATGTAATGCAGTTTACAATAAAAACAACGTATATCGAAACAATACAGCTTTGTGTGAATATTAAATTATGTTCTCAGTTCAATTACTTATTATGTACTATTTTTCGTACATTTTGATATCAGTTGAAAATATTATACTTATTATCATATAAAATTTTTGGTTAATGCAGCTGGTATAATAAGGTAATGCGCTTTCGTGTTTTAACTACATAATTAGTTCAATATTAATTTGTCGTAAAATACGTTATTTTGTTATTAATTTGAATAATATTGTAAGGAATCTAATTCAGTGTTAGATTTTCAAAATTAGATTAAGGATAATTTGTAATCATTGAAATAAATATTTTTGGATGTACATACTGGTCTTTTTATTTTATTCCCCTGTGCTCATATTATGTCATGAAACCTTTCAGTAGATACATGGACGAAATCGCAGCCAGCTGCAGCGCCCAGCAGTAATTAGCTATAACATATAGGTAAGGTAATAAATAATAGCTCTATAGTTAATACGCACCTTGATACTTACCGTAGAGTTGTTTGATGTTGAATCCGTAATAAATAAAATTTACACAATTGAATGTTACTTTTGATAGGTTATTCAGATAGAAATAAACGAAAAAAGTTTGGAAAATCCAAAAGTGCACGCCTCATAATTTTTTTTTAATAATTATTTATTAATTATTATTTTTGTTTATTTAATAACAATTAAACCACATCGAATCAGAGACCCTGAAAAATGAAAGGGTTCTATTCCTGAGCATACTCAAGCGTAAGAGAAAAAAAAAGACTCGATTAGTAAAGTATTTCGGTCGCTATCGTGTTAACAAGAAAATCCTCCGCACATACAGACACACGGACGTCCAAGACAGAACTTTTTTAAACTGTTTTTTAACTAGTTTAAATAACAAAAATGACATCAAAAATATCATGAATGTTAAAAATAGTGTTTTTTTCTTAATATGTGTGTGTATTTATTATCTTACAAGTGCAATGTATGATACATAAAGACATTTTAAGTTTGAAAAATCAGATGTTTTGCGCGAAGTGACAGTAGTACCCACCTCAACGCTTCGCTTATGAGGCGTGCAATAAATAAATAGTTCCCGTTCCCGTGGGATTTACGGGATATAACCTATCCTATTTGTTAATCCAAGTTACCTGTTGAGTATGAATATCATCGTTTACGCATGAAAATAAGTGGACGCGATCTCCACTTATGTTCATACAAATACAGACTTTACAGGGTGCTCCAAAATTACAACATTTCAAAATTTTTTGCTACTTGTTTTTATTTTTATTTTAATTAAAACTAGATAAAAACTAACAGTAATTTTTACTTTTTGAAAATATTTAGGTTTTTATTAATGTTTAAAAATCGTCTTATTCCTAAATGACGTCATTCTTATGGTGGACTTTGTTCTAACGTCTGTATGTATAACGTCGCCACATCAATTTTAATTTTAATTTATTTTCTCTTAAAATTTGCGATTAAGAAAATATTTTTTGTGGTAACAATAGCATTATGAAGAAATGCTTTTTTTTTTCTTTCATGCTCTTAATTTTATAATAGTACCTATAAAATGAAATGTTATCCAACTTCAAATCGAAAGGCACTGTATCCATACAGAAAAATGTCTAAGCTGTACAAAAGTGAAATCTACATTTAATTATACCATAACTTAATTATAAAACGTTACATAGAACTTATAAATCAAAAATTTCGAAAATTCGAGTTTTAAACATTTTTTATTAAATACAGCTTATGTAAAGGATAAAAATCAATAAACTTAAAGATTCAGAATAAATAAACAATTACACAAATTATGTTTCAGACAGCCGGAGGCCCCAAAAAAAACTACGAATTCACTTAGAAATACTTTAATATAAACTTATTACAATACGTCTTGCTCGATGCAAGTCTTAACAATTAATAACTATAAAGCTAATTGAATATAAAATGAAAACTTAAAATTACGTTGCGCCAATGGAATCTGCAGTGCTATTCTGTAAGGTTATTATAAAAACTCGAACGCGGAATCCGCGGTGAGTTTTCGATTTCGTATTCTGTAAAACTCGACAGTACTAGTGGCGCCACATCTTCGAGAGCGGCGACGAGGCGAACTGTGCTAAGTGAGTATTTTGACCACAGACATGTATCAAGATAGACTAAGCGAGTGTATGTACTTCCCGTGTCCAAACTAAGTTTATGAAACTTACTTGACGCTGGCCTACACTCAGTCCGCGCTTGCAGTTCGCCAAGGAAAGACGTGAAGCTGAATAAAGTAAAATGCCGAATTGCGCCGTTATAAACTGTAGAAACTCCACAGCTGTGAGTGGCCGAGTTAGCATAGATGTTTCCTTCCACCGGTAAGTAATTTTCTAATCAGAATATGCACTATTTATTTTAAAATCAAATAAAGAATATCTGTGGAAAACGATCGTGACAAACACGGATACCAAATCATACGAAATGATTCGGAATACATTGCGGCTTTTACTTGGCACGGTAAAGATCGCGTCGTATGATAACAAGCAATGAATAGCGTCTTCTCATTTTTCTGTTCTCATTTTTCTGTCCAATTTTGTGGTTAGTGATGTTCATTTGATGCAACAGTTCTCGATTCTAATCGATTTTATAATCGAACAGAAAAATGATAATTTGAAGGAGCAATTTTTCAGAAAAAAAGGCATAGATTTTTTTTGTCATTTAATACGACTTGACCTAGAACTTTTAAGTATTTTAATACAAAGGTACTAAAAATAAATATTATGACATGGACGCCATTAGTTATAAAGTGTCATCTTGGGAGTTTTTTAAGAAAACTCCTTATTGCTTAGACTATGTTTGTTTTTTCAGTTTTCCAAGTAACCCGAACATAAAAGGAAAATGGATCGATGCAACGGGACATAAAGATTGATTGATTGACAGTTTCATTACTTTCTTTCGATGGCCTCTCTAGTACGTAGTACATGGTAACTCAATGGGCATATGTAAGAAAAAGCTAAAACACATTAGTTTACTTGTTAGAATATTAAAAGGTTTATAACTTTATTTTATCATCCCTCTGTCTATGGTAATTATCATTTTTCTGTCTTGAATCGATTTAGTAATCGATTACGATTCATTTATTTGACTACCTCTTAGACATAGATCTAGTTTGATCTGATTTCTTTCGATTTACTTCGATGGGATAGGACGATACTAGAATCGCCGCGCGAGTGGCGGCCTAATCGATTTAGCGTAAAATGAAATTAACATCACTAAAAAGCGCTCGTGACGTCATAACGCGTCAAGGTCAGTACAAAAAATATGACACGCTTGGTTTTCATACAGATCGCGGTACTTGCGTTGTCTACTTAAATATACATGTCTGTGCATCCAAGTATAGTAAAAAAATACATAAGATTTCCCCAAAATTCTGAAGAAAGACTGAGACTCAAAACAAGGTTTGTGTACCTACCTAAATAAACCTATCATGTTAATGAAAAATATTTAATGATTTTTTTATTTCTTATTGCAGATTCTATGAGAAATTCAGTATTCCTGGGGTAATAGGATGTGTAGATGGGACTTTTGTGACAATGGTGAGACCAACTTGCCATGAAGAACGATACTACTGTCGCAAAGGATATCATGCAAGAAATGTACAAATGGTAAGCCTGATATAATAATGTCTGTATACGCTTTCGCACTTGAACCACAGAAAATCGATTTAATGAAATTTGGACCAATTCCATAGGATCATTAACGAAGCAGTATAAATCACAAGACGCTGCTAGTACCTATATTTTTTTTAACATTCATTAGAACAGCCACATAAAAATAGTTGTAAAATAATTCTTTTTGCAGTTCACAGATGCAGATTTGAACATAATACATGTAGATGCAACATATGGCGGAGCGACTCACGACAGCCTTATTTTTAATAATTGCATCATTCGGGACCACCTCGAACAATTAGTACAAACAGGCGAATCTGTGTACTTGTTAGGTGAGTTACCTCTTAGCTAATTAATTATAAAGACGAATCTTTGTTTGTTTGTAAATATTTAACTCAAAAACTACTGGATTAATTCCTTCAAAAATTCTTTCATCATTAAAAAAACTACTTTATTTCTGAGTAATTTAGGCTTTATTACCGAAGTTCACGGAATTCATAAAAATTGGAGAGCAGGCGAAATCATTGAAAACTCCTAACTCCTAATAAAAATATAATTGTTGATGACAAAACATTTTATTTTTTAACAATATTCATTGTTACAGGTGATTCTGGGTATCCGCAGCGTCAGTACCTAATGGTGCCAGTTCCAAATGCAGACGAGGGAACACCAGAACATCACTATAACTAGCTGCATGCTACTGCAAGAAACACCGTAGAAAGAACAATTGGGGTCCTTAAAGCCAGATTTAGATGCCTATTAGCACATAGAGTCCTACATTATGACCCCGACACGGTTTCGAAGATTGTAATAGCATGTTGCGTGCTTCACAATATTTGTAATCGTGCCGGCCTGCCAGCTCCAGCCATATTCAATTCAGAGCTAGAGGTTGAGGCTGGTTTTCATAGGACCAGACAAAGTGTAGCTTCAAATGAGGATGTACCTAATGAAACTGCACTTGGTCAGCTATGTAGACAAAGATTGATAAATGAATTATGGAGGGCAAGGAACACGCGGTAATTGTAATTAATTCAATCAAAAATCAATGCAAATTATTTATTCCGGAAAATTATATTCATAGGTGTTAGTAACTCAATTAGGGCTTATAAACTAATGTTAGTAAATTAAGAAACTATAAGTAAAACCACAGATAATTTTTTACTACTAAAATAAGTTAAGAACTAATAAATGTATTTAAGTATAAAAGTATTTTATTTTTTTAAATTTTCAGCTAATAATTTAAGACCTTCCCCGACGGCAATCAGGCCCTCTGCTGTCATTCTGTTGGTCTCCCTTTGTGAGTTGACCATCACCTCCTGTAACTCACAGTAGCGACGGTCAATCTCAATCCGTTGCTCTTCCAAGCTAAGAAACCTTTCAGTAAAGGTTGTTAATTGAGATTGCCGCCTTTGTGATGGAGGTGATCGTCTTCTTTGCCGTTGTTGTGGACGACTCGATGACCCTGAAACGTAAAATAAATATTAATTTATTATTATTTCCACCGGTCGCGGTGACGCATTTTTGACAAGTCTTCTGATGTTATTATTATTTCCTTAATTCATTATCAAGTATTATTTAGTTTTATTTGTATGTATTTCCAAATTTTTATTGTTGACTAGCTTTCCGCCCGCGGCTTCGCCCGCGTTTTCAAAGAAAAACCCGTTCCCGTAGGATTTCCGGGATAAAACCTATCCTATGTCCTTTCTCGGGTATCAAAATATCTCTATACCAAATTTCATGCAAATTGGTTCAGTAGTTAAGGCGTGATTGAGTAACAGACAGACAGACAGAGTTACTTTCGCATTTATAATATTAGTATGGATTATAAATATTGTAAATCAATTCATAAATCTCATAATTACTTGTAGTACGACGTGGTGATGGACCCGCGACGTTCAATTGACGTCGAGCAGGAAAGTTGCCTGAGCCAGAGGGGGTAACTGCTTGCAGAGGGCTCGTTACCTCCGCTCTCGGTGGTGTATGAGCAGGGGAAGGTTCGGGATTCGGGATACAGTTAACATATTGCTGAATTAGTTGAGGTCTCTGAAAAAAAAACATAGTATTTCAAATACTGGAATCAATAAAAAAGTACCATTTTCATAATATCTTATTAATATATACCTCAGTATCTGCCATACTAACATTTTCCGTATTTATAGCAGTCTCATCCAAGACTTGGTATTCCTAGAACAATATAAGAAACATTTACTAATAAGTTGTTTATTATTAAGTAATATTTTATTAATACACTAGGTATTTACTTACAATAGTTGTGGTTTCATTTATCATAGATGAAGTCGACAATGTGGGGCTTTCGTTGGCATCAGTAAGGACGGGGATTTCCTAAAAAAAGAACATGACATTGAATAATTATATTTTACATACATACATGTATCGGATCAACAAAATCGATAACAATAGCTTACTTCAAATGGATTAATTTCCAAATGCCTATCACCAATTGCAAAACCTTCCCCGCCCATTAATGTGAGTATTTTCTCCTCTACCTCTGAAAGCTCCACCACCGATTCACATCCACCACCAGTCTTATTGCGTGCCCGGTATCTTAGGGCAGCTTTTTTCTTTACGGCACTCTTTTTGTCAGACCAATACTAAAGCAAAATTAAAAGTTTATTAATAATATATAGGTAAGCCAGATACCTACACGGTATAAGATGAATAGTTTTCTATATGCCTATTGCCTACCTTTGTCCACTGTTTCCATGTTTTAGTGCAGCCTCCCAAGCTATTTAATTTGATAGTCAACTCCTCCCATGTTTTTCTAGCTTCGTCTCTAGCGCTCGGGACTTTTGAAAAACCCTTGGCTAAGCTAGGATGTTTGCTAAGATAGTCGACTAGATACTCTACTTGGGCACGGGAGGGATGAGACGACCTTTCCGAGGAGCTACAATGTTTAAGATTTTAAGTTAAATATTTCAATAAGCTTGTTGTATAAGATAATATTTTAGTTAAATACAAGAATCACATTACTCACCTCATAGTTGTTATTTTTGGAGTTTTCTCCTTTAAATAATTTATGCAACACGTTTAACAGCAATTACACAACAACTTAATAAAGCCAAACTGAAACATTAACTAAAACTCCGGTTAAATATTTGATTCGATGTCCCCGAATTTCATTATTTTGTGCTGTTTAATCGATAGCTGGTAGTGGATTTTCTTAACAAACTGCTTTTCTTTTCCAACAAAAATGCGTAGTTTTTGTGAAAATCGAAAATGAAAATTATTTTTTTTAAGGTTATTTTTGTACTAAAAACGACACTTTTATACCATTGTCGTATTAAAACTTCTAGTAATCTCACACACAGGCAATATTTTTAAATATAATGCCGTATTATTAATTTATTTATAACAATTTCTTAAATTATATTACCTGGAAAATGTAAGTTTGTATTTACCACGTATTTACGACATGCCATTATCACTACATAGTATAAAACAAAGTCGCTTTCCCTGTCCCTATGTCCCTATGTCCCTATGTCCCTTTGTACGCTTAAATCTTTGAAACTACGCAACGGATTTTGATACGGTTTTTTTTAATAGATAGAGTGATTCAAGAGGAAGGTTTATATGTATAATAACATCCATTAAATAGTGGAGAAGTACTGTTATTTTTGAGGTTTCTAATGTGATGTCGTAAAAAAATACATTTTCTCCGCTTACATTGCAAACGCAGGCTGAACCCTACGAGTTTTATCAAAATCATGTACTAAGTATTATACACATTGAAAAGGTCTACAGAAAAGTCCGCGATGGTATATGTCTATCTCTTATGGATAACCCACAATAACTTTTTTTTGTCATTTACTTTTTACGACAAATAATGGCTCATTTTCGAAGCGATTTTAACCAATACAGCATTAATCCTTAACCAATTAAATACCTTGAATACATTGTTCATTTAATATAGATCTATATGGCCCTTTACACCGTATGATTTAAGTGAATATTTTCGAAGATATTACAGATTTTAAAATTGCGGGACGTAGCGTTTGCGGCGGTACCGGCCGGCCGCCCGGCTATATATTTTATACCCGTGCGAAGCCGGAGCGGGCCGCTATGTTTTTATATACAACGTTCACAGTTTTTCTGTAGTGTATTTAGTATCAGCATTGCACCCGTGCGAAGCCGGGGCGGGTCGCTAGTAGATAATAAATGTTATATTATGACGCGTTCACAATTGTAGATAATAAATATAATTCGAAAGTGATTTTTAAAATGAATTTGTCAAAAATAATTTTAAGGACAGCGCTAGTCGTCCGCTAAACGGATGAATAAAATAAATTAGTTGTCCGATTACCGGATGAATAAAATAATAATTCTTTAGAGAACTGCCGCACGTATTATAGGTTTTTTGTGGGGGGAGGAGAGGGGGGAGGAGGGCACACGTAGGTATTTGATTTTTTTTGCGCGTCGACGGAGCCCCGCTTCGCGGGGCTCCTATTTCTGTGTAGTTTTTTTTTTAAGAAACCTAACCTAACCTAACCTAACGGCTAACCTAACCTAAACTTGATTTTTTTTTGCGCGTCGACGGAGCCCCGCTTCGCGGGGCTCCTGTTTCTGTGTAGTTTTTTTTTTAAGAAACCTAACCTAACCTAACCTAACGGCTAACCTAACCTAAACTTGATTTTTTTTGCGCGTCGACGGAGCCCCGCTTCGCGGGGCTCCTATTTCTGTGTAGTTTTTTTTTTAAGAAACCTAACCTAACCTAACCTAAACCTAACCTAACGAATTGAGGGCGAATATCTCGGCCATTTTTGATTTTAGAGAAAAGTTGTTCCTATAAAACATGCTTATATTAGCGTAATCTTTACGATAAAACAATAATAAATAGGTGTTATAATGACACCAACTCCATCAAAAATTTTCTAAGTCCTGAGCCCCCTTTGCTTTAGTCCAACCCAACTAGCTTTAGTGTTAAAAGGTTATCTAGTAATCCGAATAATCGGACGATTAAATTATTTTATTCATCCGGTAATCGGACGACTAATTTATTTTATTCATCCGTTTAGCGGACGACTAGACACTTCGTAATTTTAATTTAGATAGCATTTGATAATAACAAAAATTTTACGATACATAAATAAAATACAAACAGGTTGTTTAAACCTACGTAGTTTTTTTTTGTTTGAGTGGGAATCGCCCTAAAGTCGCTTCTGGCACTCGCCGGCCGCTGCCGCGGCACGCTCGCTTCGCTCGCTCGGCTCGTGCGGCAGTTCAACAGTTAACCTAACACGCTCGTCGCTTCGCTCCTCGCTACCTATTTGAATACTAAAAGTAAAAGTTAATCGATTTTTAAAACTGAAGCAAGTGAGCTATAAAAAAAACATTAAAAATTAAAATGTATCATTTATACTCTATGATAAGCTAGTATATTTGTATTGCTAATCTGTGATCTGCGTCATATTAACTAATCTGTGTTATCTGTGGCTTGTTGTGAATACAAAATATGGAACGATTTTTGGCTATACTAAATTGTTAAAATACTATTTTGACAAAATAAATTGTAATATGTAAATAAAGTAATAGGTACGTAAATATATTTAAAAATAATGCGTGTGAGTGTGATAATTAGACATTTTGATACTATAATGGCTTAAGATTTTACTTTAAGTTGCGTTTTTAGTACAAAAATAACCTTAAAAAATATCATTTTCAATTTCGATTTTCACAAAAACTACGCATTTTTGATGGAAAAGAAAAGCAGTTTGTTAAGAAAATCCACTACCAGCTATCGATTAAACAACACAAAATAATGAAATTCGGGGACATCGAATGTAATATGCAGCCAAAACTCCAACATAACTTTTAGAAAGAATGCAACACGAAACACTTTAAAATTAGGTACAAAAAACCACTTGAGAAATAAACATAAGTCAAACGAACCACAGACAAGCGTCCTTTTTTTTCAGTGACGCTAGAATTATTATTTATTTTATTTATAATCTTTATTGCATACAACACAAATACAAATTTCACACACACAGACAGGACATTAGATGCAAAGGGCGGCTTTATTGCTTCAAGCAATTTCTTCCAAGCAACCCCAGCAGCCAATGTATTGGAAAAAAAAGAAAATTAAGGTAGATTATGTACACAATAGAAATAAAAAAAGGACATCACATAATAAAATAAAAGACAACAACAAAATTATGACAAATAAAAACACATGAAAAAAAAACAGTAAAAAAAAACAAGCAAGAAAAAAAAAATGACAATAATTAATAATAAAAATAATTAACAGGTTTGCAAATAGTGACACTTAACCATATTTTTAAAAGAGTGGAGCGTTTGTGCTTTCCTTATGCTAGTAGGTAAGTCATTCCAGAGTTGAACGGCTTTTACGGTGAAAGAGGCGTTGTAGAAATTAGTATGGTGCACTGGAACACGTAGCATTAGGTTATCATTAGATCGTAGGTTCAAACTCCTGGCAGATAAAAATTCAAAATTATCTTTTAAGTAGCATGGGATACGGGGATCAAATAGGATGGAGTAAAGGAGAGAGAGGACATGAGCGTTACGACGAAGTCGTATGGGTAACCACTGAAGCTGCTTCCGGAAGGCTGTGACATGATCAAATTTCCTTAACCCAAAAACGAAGCGCACCGCAAGGTTCTGTAAGCGTTCGAGTTTATTAAGTTGCTCCTGAGTAAGGTTTGAGAAGCAAACGTCAGCATAATCTAGTGTTGGTAGCATCAGGGTCTGAGCAAGCATAATTTTGGTGGGAATAGGTAAGAAATTGCGCAACCTTCTTAAACTAGACGCTGTATAAAATATTTTTCTGCTGATATTTTTAAGGTGTACAGACCAAGACAGTGTTTCATCCATATATAAACCCAAGTTCTTAACAGATCTACTATAAGGCACGATTACGTTATTAATAATTATAGGTGGTAAAGTAGTCCAGTTTATTCTAGCCACAAGACTCTGGCTTCCAATGATAATAGCTTGTGATTTTAGAGGGTTAAGCTTGAGGCCGTAGCACATAGTCCAGTCGAACACCTTGTTTAAGTTATCGTTAATGCTATTAATTGCAGAATTAAGTTCATCTAAAGACGACTGCGCGTATATTTGGAGGTCATCTGCATAAAGATGATATAAGGAAGTCAGATGGGGAGTTAAAAAGTTGATAAACATAGCGAACAGTAAAGGAGAAAGCACACCTCCCTGCGGCACGCCAGCAGTCACATTGCGCCACGTTGAGAAAGAATTGTCAACAAGAACGCGTTGCTGACGACCAGCCAAGTAGCTCTGGAACCATTCTAGGACATTGGGAGATAAGTTGATTGATTGAAGCATGGCCAACAATAAATCAAAGTCCACGGTATTAAAAGCGTTGCTAAAGTCTAAGAGTACAAGAACTGTGAGCATCTTATTGTCCATACCCCAACGTATGTCATCCGTGATTTTAAGGAGGGCAGTAGTCGTACTATGACCGGGGCGGAAACCAGATTGGAAAGGATTAAGAAGGGAATTTTTATTAAGGAAGGAACTGAGTTGTTGTTGTATAAGACGCTCTAGGATTTTGGACAGGAAGGGTAAGATGGAAATAGGCCTATAGTCAGATGATGATTTAGGAGAATTAGTTTTAGGGATCGGAATAACATTAGCCTTCTTCCACATTTTAGGAAAAACACTGGATGTGATAGAGGCATTCAGGATGTGGGTAATGATAGGAGTGACAATGTCAAGGATAGGAACGATCATATTACGACTAATGCCATCCACACCAACAGAATTTGAGGTAATAGACAAGATGATTTTCTCAACTTCACTAACAGAGAAGGATTTAAAATGAAATGATGGAAAGTTAGAAGGGGGCAAAGAAGATAAGTAGCTTAAAGTTTTAGTTTTGATGTTATTATTAAAGGAAAAAGAGGCTGAAGTAAAGTGCTGATTCAATGATTCGAGGTTTATGTCCTTTGAGAGACAGCTACTATCCTTACTCCCAACTCCCAATGTTTTCAGAAACTTCCATACCTTGGCTGGATCGCCGTTTTCAATAGAAGTATGTATATGACGCCTCTGTGCATCTCTGCAAGCTGTGTTGCATTTATTCCGGATGATTTTATATTTCTCTCGGTTGACATCTGACGGCTTCATCTTATATTGCGTTTTGGACTTATTCTTTTTATGTAAAAGGACTCTTAATTCGTCCGTAAGCCATGGAGCAGGAAGGTGTTTGATTTTGACAGGCTTTATGGGTGCATGTACATCATATAGATTTATTATAAAATTACTAAATACTGACACTTTTTCCTCAACCGTATGAGCTTTCAATATAGCATTCCAGTCAATATTTGCAGCATCGTTGCGGAGACGATCAAGATCCATTCCACCAAAACTACGCTGCATCAGAATCCTATGCTTTAATTTAGGAAGGCGCAGCCGATATGATAAGTAAAGGAGATCGTGATTAGAGAAGGCATCCGCAGCGCACTGACCATGCTTAACAACATAAGTCGGGGAGGAAATAAGGATAAGGTCGAGTAGGGAAGGTCTGCAATTTGGTACGGTATGTGTAGCATTGAGAGGCAGTAGGTTGAGATTGCAAGCATCTACCAAATTTTGTAGTTTTTTGGACCGAGAATCGTTTTTAAGCATACAAGTGTTTAAATCGCCCATACAAATTATGTGGTCGTAGATGGAAGATAAATTTTCAAGTAAAGTTTCTAATGACGAGAAGTAATTAACATTAAGTGAGGGACTATAAAAAACTCCGAGTAATAATTTAGTCGAATTAATGGTAATTTCTACAATGAGGTGCTCAGCAGCATCGGCAGGCGGGGGTTGAGCCGAAACGCTAACTATAGAGAAAGGAATGCAATTTGATAGATATATCGCGACACCTCCCCCGCCACGGCCTACCCGATCGTTGCGGATTAAATTATACCCAGGTAGGGAGTATGAGGATGAGGAGAGGCAAGGTTTAAGCCATGATTCCGATATCAGGATTGCACTAATAACTTTTGGGTCAAAGGATGTAAGTAAGTCGGGAAAATGTGCTGGGACACTTTGCGCATTTATATGCACAACATTAAAATTTTTAACACAGTTCGAAAAATGAGAAAGAAGGGTTTTATCAAGGGAGGGAAAGGAAGTGCTACTAAAACTGTTGTCATTGCTACCACTATCTGAGGATGCCGAAAAAAAAACGTCACTGTTTGCACTGCTGTTAGACATAAAAGAAAATATATATTATAATAATAATAGAAATACTACCAAAATATTATAATAATTTACAATTTTTGCAAATATAAAACTAATTATTCAAATGATACCAGCCATAAACATAATCAAAGTACAGCAAGTTAAGCAAAAGAAAACACCAAAGATACAGAAAAAAAAATAACAATTAAAAACACAGAGAAACCAAAAACCAAAAGAAAATACCAAAATAAAAATTCAAAAATAAAAATTTGTTTGCCCAATTGCCCTACGCTCAATGTAGAAATTGTAAAAAGATTTTTACAAGGAATGCTTCAGTAAACGTCAAATGTCAAAATTGACAAATATGACAGCTGTCGAAAACTGTCATAACAAATCTTCAATGTTTACATTAGTTAGTTTGAACTTTGACAATAACTATTTTGGCATCTTTACAATATGTACACAATTATTACAAGAATGAAGGTATGCAGTTTTGATATTGACATTTTATTGCATTGAGTGTGGGTAACTAGTAAATTTAGTAAGCTAAAAACTACAGGTTGATACAAATATAACCATATATATGTAACAGACAAGAAGCAACGAAATTTAGAAAAGTTTATACTCATTTAAAAACCAGTGGATAAGACAAACAACACAGAGTCACAAGAGACAGCAGAAAGCGATAGTTAATAACACACAGAAAAGGAAAGTTAATATACATATAGTAATTTACCGTCTATTGCTTCTTGAGGTTTCGTTTGGGTCTAATATTATTCAACGCTGCATGGGATTCCTTAGCCACATCACTGGCCTGTGTCAGCCCAGGCTCCGAGGCACTTTTGGTAATACTGTGCAGATCAGCCATACAAGTTACTTGCCGCTTAACACCTTTGGGGTCCAACACAATCACACAACCATCTCTGGTCCAGCATTTATTAATTCCAAAATGCTTGCGAGCAGCAAGAAATACTTCATGCCGCCCCTTAGTGAGGAATTCCGAAATAGTAATTCCAGTTGATTTTAAAGAAGTTTTGCCGAACCAGAGCTTATTTCTAATGGATAAATCACTTAACTTGACAAGTATCGGCCGTGGTTTGTCCAAACCAGTGCGCCCAATTCGATGGCATCTGGTGATATTCACTGAACTGAATTCAGAGATTTTGAGATGTGAGCGAACACACTGCACCACTACATCAGATGTATTTTCTTGATCGACTTCAGGCAGCCCGTGCATCAAAAGAATTTTCTTTCTACTCCTCATTTCTTGATGATCACACAATTTAAAGAGGAGGTTGACTTGTGTATGAAGGTGTTTTAAAGAGGAGAGAACAAAATTCCGAAATTCTGTAAATTCCGCTTCCAAGCTGGAGTTTGCATTGGAAGCCGGTTCAGCATTAGTGCGTTTCAAGGTGTTCTCAAATTCTGCCATCCGTGTAGTGAACATATTAGTCATGCTCTCTATTGACTGTTGAAGTGAGTCCATTATGGTGATATATAATTATTATTGAAAATGCTGTTATTGATAGGAGTGAACTTAGGAGTTATATTGCTGGTATGTACTGGGCACTAATTAGCCATTTAATTTCAACTTTATTTGTAATATATTAATTAAAATGATTTAAAAACTTGATGAGCGTAATTTTTACGTGTTGACGTGTACACATCTACCCGCGAAAAAAAAGAATTATTTTGATTTTAAAGAATTTATCAGTGTAAAATTGCAATTTTAGTTTAATTCCACCCACGGTACAATACTAAAGTGTTATTATGTCTTCAAAATGTGTTAAATTGCCGCATTTTAAAGATAATAACAATGTCGATAAATTCAAATCTATAAGATCCCTTCACTAGGCAAGTGAGTTTCGAAGTGAGACTCACTTCGCTTCGCCTCTGCCGAGCGGATGTTTACAGAATGCGAAACCAAAAACTCGAACGTTCGAAAGTGAAGTGAGTCGACTCACTCAGGTGAGATGCGAGTTCGGGCGCGTTTTTTACAGAATAGCCTAGCTGCTACGTCCGTACAATACGTTCCCGTGAGAAACGTCGACGCAGCAATGTCTTGGGGATCCGTTGGCGTAACTCCTCCCCCCGAAGACCAGCAACTATTTGAGCACGGTGTGATAAAATGTTGCTGGAAACTGTGGTCCTGGCGAAGATTCGGTACAATTTTGACTGTCTTGATCTTCCGTCTTTGTATTAGGGTCGTCTTGATTCTTCCAGCACGTAACGTTCTTATAACGGATTACTTTGTAAGTTGCGAAAAGTAGCAAAGTGCCCAAAAGGAATGTATAAATTGGGACAGTGGTATGGTATATCGTCGATGTATTCTTTTCTAGTTCAATCGGTGCTTGCATCAGTACCTTAGTATGAATCTTATGCAGATCTTCCAAATTTATTGAATTCAACTTTACATGATTTTCAGGGCTGTGGTTGAAGTGTATTTCATTTAAGTCGATATTACTTATTTTCAGTGGTTGTCCTCGAATTCTATCTTGAACGTTATTGACTTTAAATTTATCTGATTCCAGGATACAAATATCCCGTTTGATAAAATATGCTAAATTTGCCCAAATCCTTAGCATAATGACAGAAAATGTAGATGATATATTGCAAGAATTGGTTAGAATTGAAAATACATTAGCTTTCATTCGTACGTCCTCAACACATCATTCTATGTTAAGTTCAAATGTGTTAAAGGATATATTAATAAAATTAAATACTATATATGGTAAGGATAGAATTTTAGAGTTAGAATTAAGACAATATTACGATATAATAAAACCAGGATATTATTTTAATGGAAAAAAGATTATAATTGTTCTTAAATTTCCGATAGTGTCTAAGGATTCATTTACTTAAGCTTCACAATATCTTTTTTGACTGATATGCTCTAGAGACCTAGAGTGTCATGAGACAAGTGGTGTGATGACTGGTACTTAAAACCTACTGAGTTATTTTTTTAGTTTTTAAGATATTACCTACATTATTAAAATCTTTTTCTATACTTAATATTGTAAAAAGGAAAGATTTGATTGTGTATGCACAAAAAGACCTCAAAACTACTGGTCCAATTTTTTTAATTCTTTCGTTGTTGGAAAGCTACACTATCCATAAGTATAATACACTATGTTTGTTCAATAAATGCTTTTAATAAAAAAAATACTAAAAGTTTTACAATTTACCAAACATTGAGTCCATGTTTCTGTAGCAATCTATTTATTATTACTTGGGACCATATCCAATGTTATAAGTAACATTTTTATCTCTTTCAGGCAGACCATCCATCTCAATTTGCCTTAATTGACATTGACATTGACATTGAATTGAGATTTATGAATTGATTTACAATATTTATAATCCATACTAATATTATAAATGCGAAAGTAACTCTGTCTGTCTGTCTGTTACTCAATCACGCCTTAACTACTGAACCAATTTGCATGAAATTTGGTATAGAGATATTTTGATACCCGAGAAAGGACATAGGATAGGTTTTATCCCGGAAATCTTACGGGAACGGGTTTTTCTTTGAAAACGCGGGCGAAGCCGCGGGCGGAAAGCTAGTCAACAATAAAAATTTGGAAATACATACAAATAAAACTAAATAATACTTGATAATGAATTAAGGAAATAATAATAACATCAGAAGACTTGTCAAAAATGCGTCACCGCGACCGGTGGAAATAATAATAAATTAATATTTATTTTACGTTTCAGGGTCATCGAGTCGTCCACAACAACGGCAAAGAAGACGATCACCTCCATCACAAAGGCGGCAATCTCAATTAACAACCTTTACTGAAAGGTTTCTTAGCTTGGAAGAGCAACGGATTGAGATTGACCGTCGCTACTGTGAGTTACAGGATGTGATGGTCAACTCACAAAGGGAGACCAACAGAATGACAGCAGAGGGCCTGATTGCCGTCGGGGAAGGTCTTAAATTATTAGCTGAAAATTTAAAAAAATAAAATACTTTTATACTTAAATACATTTATTAGTTCTTAACTTATTTTATATTATATTATATATTAATATAATTTTCCGGAATAAATAATTTGCATTGATTTTTGATTGAATTAATTACAATTACCGCGTGTTCCTTGCCCTCCATAATTCATTTATCAATCTTTGTCTACATAGCTGACCAAGTGCAGTTTCATTAGGTACATCCTCATTTGAAGCTACACTTTGTCTGGTCCTATGAAAACCAGCCTCAACCTCTAGCTCTGAATTGAATATGGCTGGAGCTGGCAGGCCGGCACGATTACAAATATTGTGAAGCACGCAACATGCTATTACAATCTTCGAAACCGTGTCGGGGTCATAATGTAGGACTCTATGTGCTAATAGGCATCTAAATCTGGCTTTAAGGACCCCAATTGTTCTTTCTACGGTGTTTCTTGCAGTAGCATGCAGCTAGTTATAGTGATGTTCTGGTGTTCCCTCGTCTGCATTTGGAACTGGCACCATTAGGTACTGACGCTGCGGATACCCAGAATCACCTGTAACAATGAATATTGTTAAAAAATAAAATGTTTTGTCATCAACAATTATATTTTTATTAGGAGTTAGGAGTTTTCAATGATTTCGCCTGCTCTCCAATTTTTATGAATTCCGTGAACTTCGGTAATAAAGCCTAAATTACTCAGAAATAAAGTAGTTTTTTTAATGATGAAAGAATTTTTGAAGGAATTAATCCAGTAGTTTTTGAGTTAAATATTTACAAACAAACAAAGATTCGTCTTTATAATTAATTAGCTAAGAGGTAACTCACCTAACAAGTACACAGATTCGCCTGTTTGTACTAATTGTTCGAGGTGGTCCCGAATGATGCAATTATTAAAAATAAGGCTGTCGTGAGTCGCTCCGCCATATGTTGCATCTACATGTATTATGTTCAAATCTGCATCTGTGAACTGCAAAAAGAATTATTTTACAACTATTTTTATGTGGCTGTTCTAATGAATGTTAAAAAAAATATAGGTACTAGCAGCGTCTTGTGATTTATACTGCTTCGTTAATGATCCTATGGAATTGGTCCAAATTTCATTAAATCGATTTTCTGTGGTTCAAGTGCGAAAGCGTATACAGACATTATTATATCAGGCTTACCATTTGTACATTTCTTGCATGATATCCTTTGCGACAGTAGTATCGTTCTTCATGGCAAGTTGGTCTCACCATTGTCACAAAAGTCCCATCTACACATCCTATTACCACAGGAATACTGAATTTCTCATAGAATCTGCAATAAGAAATAAAAAAATCATTAAATATTTTTCATTAACATGATAGGTTTATTTAGGTAGGTACACAAACCTTGTTTTGAGTCTCAGTCTTTCTTCAGAATTTTGGGGAAATCTTATGTATTTTTTTACTATACTTGGATGGCTTAGGGCTTCTATGACCTCGTGGATACTACGAGATGCTGATGGCTGCGACACAAACGAATTTATGTGTTTTCCACATATCCTTTGATAGCTCCCAGTCGCAAAGAAAGAAAGTGCACATAACAACTGAAAAAAATTAATGAAATTTCTTGAAACTATCAAAATAAAAGGTACTTAATCTGATAAGGAAACCATCCATAATTAAAGTCGGTTAATAACTCAAAACGTTTTTAAAGAAACCGTAAGGGAGAGAAACTTTGGACTTTAACATAGGGTACCTACCACTTGAAAGGGTGACATCATAAAAAATAATCGGGGATTAGATGACGTTATCGTTAGTGGTTCTATGTTCTATGCGAGGAAGTTATGTTACCTACCTACATAATGGAATGTTTTACAGAGTTATGGGAAAGTTATCCCAATATTCACACGGGATCGGGACTTCCGCAGATGAAATCACGGGACCGATGACTATTGTAACAGTAACTTTTCATGACATTATGAATACACATATAAAGCACTTAGATACATACCTTGACTCTAGCAGTTAATCCTCTTCGTCGACGTTGAGGTTTTTTAACTAAAACTTTAATGTCTTCCATCACTTGAGAAACTAGTTCTTCCGATAAACGGTAGCATTCAACAAAATTTTTATTTCGATTAATAATTTGCATTTCCCGAATGCTGGTACTTTGCCGGCGACTTTCTATTATATCCACAGCATTAGCTTCTCGTATTATAGCACTTAATATAAAATAACGCGCCATTTTAGTAAAAAAATATATAAAATTTGTATCAAATTTGTTCCACAACCACTAACTCACTCACGAACTCGGCACCTAATAGGCGAGTGAATTGCTGACAGGTGAATTCGTATTTGTAAATACTCGAACTCGACGTTCGAGGTGTAAAATTACCTTACAGAATGCCGAATTCATACTATAAACGTCAAAATCACAGACATGTATATTTAAGTAGACAACGCAAGTACCGCGATCTGTATGAAAACCAAGCGTGTCATATTTTTTGTACTGACCTTGACGCGTTATGACGTCACGAGCGCTTTTTAGTGATGTTAATTTCATTTTACGCTAAATCGATTAGGCCGCCACTCGCGCGGCGATTCTAGTATCGTCCTATCCCATCGAAGTAAATCGAAAGAAATCAGATCAAACTAGATCTATGTCTAAGAGGTAGTCAAATAAATGAATCGTAATCGATTACTAAATCGATTCAAGACAGAAAAATGATAATTACCATAGACAGAGGGATGATAAAATAAAGTTATAAACCTTTTAATATTCTAACAAGTAAACTAATGTGTTTTAGCTTTTTCTTACATATGCCCATTGAGTTACCATGTACTACGTACTAGAGAGGCCATCGAAAGAAAGTAATGAAACTGTCAATCAATCAATCTTTATGTCCCGTTGCATCGATCCATTTTCCTTTTATGTTCGGGTTACTTGGAAAACTGAAAAAACAAACATAGTCTAAGCAATAAGGAGTTTTCTTAAAAAACTCCCAAGATGACACTTTATAACTAATGGCGTCCATGTCATAATATTTATTTTTAGTACCTTTGTATTAAAATACTTAAAAGTTCTAGGTCAAGTCGTATTAAATGACAAAAAAAATCTATGCCTTTTTTTCTGAAAAATTGCTCCTTCAAATTATCATTTTTCTGTTCGATTATAAAATCGATTAGAATCGAGAACTGTTGCATCAAATGAACATCACTAACCACAAAATTGGACAGAAAAATGAGAACAGAAAAATGAGAAGACGCTATTCATTGCTTGTTATCATACGACGCGATCTTTACCGTGCCAAGTAAAAGCCGCAATGTATTCCGAATCATTTCGTATGATTTGGTATCCGTGTTTGTCACGATCGTTTTCCACAGATATTCTTTATTTGATTTTAAAATAAATAGTGCATATTCTGATTAGAAAATTACTTACCGGTGGAAGGAAACATCTATGCTAACTCGGCCACTCACAGCTGTGGAGTTTCTACAGTTTATAACGGCGCAATTCGGCATTTTACTTTATTCAGCTTCACGTCTTTCCTTGGCGAACTGCAAGCGCGGACTGAGTGTAGGCCAGCGTCAAGTAAGTTTCATAAACTTAGTTTGGACACGGGAAGTACATACACTCGCTTAGTCTATCTTGATACATGTCTGTGGTCAAAATACTCACTTAGCACAGTTCGCCTCGTCGCCGCTCTCGACGATGTGGCGCCACTAGTACTGTCGAGTTTTACAGAATACGAAATCGAAAACTCACCGCGGATTCCGCGTTCGAGTTTTTATAATAACCTTACAGAATAGCACTGCAGATTCCATTGGCGCAACGTAATTTTAAGTTTTCATTTTATATTCAATTAGCTTTATAGTTATTAATTGTTAAGACTTGCATCGAGCAAGACGTATTGTAATAAGTTTATATTAAAGTATTTCTAAGTGAATTCGTAGTTTTTTTTGGGGCCTCCGGCTGTCTGAAACATAATTTGTGTAATTGTTTATTTATTCTGAATCTTTAAGTTTATTGATTTTTATCCTTTACATAAGCTGTATTTAATAAAAAATGTTTAAAACTCGAATTTTCGAAATTTTTGATTTATAAGTTCTATGTAACGTTTTATAATTAAGTTATGGTATAATTAAATGTAGATTTCACTTTTGTACAGCTTAGACATTTTTCTGTATGGATACAGTGCCTTTCGATTTGAAGTTGGATAACATTTCATTTTATAGGTACTATTATAAAATTAAGAGCATGAAAGAAAAAAAAAAGCATTTCTTCATAATGCTATTGTTACCACAAAAAATATTTTCTTAATCGCAAATTTTAAGAGAAAATAAATTAAAATTAAAATTGATGTGGCGACGTTATACATACAGACGTTAGAACAAAGTCCACCATAAGAATGACGTCATTTAGGAATAAGACGATTTTTAAACATTAATAAAAACCTAAATATTTTCAAAAAGTAAAAATTACTGTTAGTTTTTATCTAGTTTTAATTAAAATAAAAATAAAAACAAGTAGCAAAAAATTTTGAAATGTTGTAATTTTGGAGCACCCTGTAAAGTCTGTATTTGTATGAACATAAGTGGAGATCGCGTCCACTTATTTTCATGCGTAAACGATGATATTCATACTCAACAGATAACTTGGATTAACAAATAGGATAGGTTATATCCCGTAAATCCCACGGGAACGGGAACTATTTATTTATTGCACGCCTCATAAGCGAAGCGTTGAGGTGGGTACTACTGTCACTTCGCGCAAAACATCTGATTTTTCAAACTTAAAATGTCTTTATGTATCATACATTGCACTTGTAAGATAATAAATACACACACATATTAAGAAAAAAACACTATTTTTAACATTCATGATATTTTTGATGTCATTTTTGTTATTTAAACTAGTTAAAAAACAGTTTAAAAAAGTTCTGTCTTGGACGTCCGTGTGTCTGTATGTGCGGAGGATTTTCTTGTTAACACGATAGCGACCGAAATACTTTACTAATCGAGTCTTTTTTTTTCTCTTACGCTTGAGTATGCTCAGGAATAGAACCCTTTCATTTTTCAGGGTCTGATTCGATGTGGTTTAATTGTTATTAAATAAACAAAAATAATAATTAATAAATAATTATTAAAAAAAAATTATGAGGCGTGCACTTTTGGATTTTCCAAACTTTTTTCGTTTATTTCTATCTGAATAACCTATCAAAAGTAACATTCAATTGTGTAAATTTTATTTATTACGGATTCAACATCAAACAACTCTACGGTAAGTATCAAGGTGCGTATTAACTATAGAGCTATTATTTATTACCTTACCTATATGTTATAGCTAATTACTGCTGGGCGCTGCAGCTGGCTGCGATTTCGTCCATGTATCTACTGAAAGGTTTCATGACATAATATGAGCACAGGGGAATAAAATAAAAAGACCAGTATGTACATCCAAAAATATTTATTTCAATGATTACAAATTATCCTTAATCTAATTTTGAAAATCTAACACTGAATTAGATTCCTTACAATATTATTCAAATTAATAACAAAATAACGTATTTTACGACAAATTAATATTGAACTAATTATGTAGTTAAAACACGAAAGCGCATTACCTTATTATACCAGCTGCATTAACCAAAAATTTTATATGATAATAAGTATAATATTTTCAACTGATATCAAAATGTACGAAAAATAGTACATAATAAGTAATTGAACTGAGAACATAATTTAATATTCACACAAAGCTGTATTGTTTCGATATACGTTGTTTTTATTGTAAACTGCATTACATATTTTGATAAAAAAATACTGTAAAACAACAGATGATGAAATTTTCAAAATGAAAAAAAAAATACAAATTTGCCGCGCAATCGACATTTGACAGCTCTACGACTGAATGAGGCGGTTAAAAAAGTTTGTATAATATTAATAGAAATAATTATCGAGATTTAAATTGCTCTACACAAGATTTATTTTGTTTGTTTTATTACTATACTTCTTAAAGACACAATTAACTCGTACTCGTAATACGATACCTTGGAGTTGGAGCGAAAATATTGTTTGTAATAATTTGGCTAGGAAAATACAACAAATCAAAAACACTATTTACTATGGAAAAAAAACCAGGAAGGTGAAAAACATATATTTACGATTTCGATGCACTCGACTTTTAGTAAAATAATAGGTAGGTAAAAATATTATTATGGTTTTGATCACAGACATATCTGTGGTTTTGATTTTAGCTACTAGTATCAGAAAGCTGCGTGTTCAATGCACGTCGGGGTCACACAACTGTGGAGGATACAGTAGACAATATACCTAATGAAGTTTTTCATCTTTTTATTTTACTGCAAATACAAAATAAAAATTAAACAATGGTAATGTAAATTCTAAACAAACTACTACCAAAATACAATTAGAACAAAAATCATTTGACTGGTTGATTTCACCCAGAGGCCAGAGGCGGCTCGTGACAAAATTGTATGGGTGTTCACTTGAAATAAAACAACGAAAATACAATAGCGTAGCGGGATAATTTATTACAAAAAAAAATGAGCACCACATTTTATAAATGTCTATAACACTAAAAATTACAAAGTACAGGCTATTTCAAAACGAATTCAATGATTATCAATAATTAGTAAATCACCGAATTTGCATTCGCGAGCGTACCTACGCGTAGGTATCCATAGTGTTTGTTTATACTAAAGGAATGGCAACGTCGCAATTGCTGCTGTCATGCGATGCGGCAACGTTGCGTGAGACTCAAAACGCTACCTGCTACGGTATGAACGATTGTTATAAAAATAAAAGTTATACATATTTGTTGGCGTAAACTATTTTATTCATCATTAATTTTGGAAAATAAATAATGTCAAAATTGATTACAATAAAACGCAGTTTTATTTTATTACATTACAGGTAAATTAGCTTGGAGAAATTTTTGCGTTTGTAGTAGTGTATGGTCAGCAAATAAAAAAAAACAACATTTTATTTTTAGTTTTTATTCAAGTATATAATATTAGTATTATTAATATTTTATTAGTTCCAAACATTACAAGCAGTGCCGATTTTTACTTCAGTGAAGACGTGTATGAATTAGGTGTTCTCCGGCCAAAAATGTAAACCACGGTAAAAGTGAAACTGTTCGAACGGTTCCGAACACTGCTTTGTGTAGCGCATGTCGCGTGACGGTCGGCTGCCGAGTAGGTATACCTACTCGGCAGCCGCGATACACGCGACATGCGCTACACAGACCAAAAAGTTTGAGACGATGTAATAAAAGTTTCACTTTAATAACAAACAATAACAACAATAACAAACAATAACAACAATCAACAAATACAAAATTTAACAATTAAACTACGTAATAATTATAATTTTCGAATGAAATGTGTGCTTTATGTTCTAACGGTACCAAGCGACTGACGCCGGACTGCACGAGGCACCTGCGGACAGCGTAAACTGGTTTATTCTGGTTTTGTGCGTGTTTCCACTTTCCACTATCAAGTGACGATTTATTTATTTGTTTTGTTTCGTAATTATTATGGTCAAATATTAATTACGAAACAAATTATTATGAACAAGATATTTTATTGTTTCACGGTATTCGCCTTGTCATTGGCTCAAGGACGTAAAATTGAATGATATATTATTTTTTTTATAAAGTCAAAACCATTTTCTTTAAAACATAAATCAGAGTATTGCTAGGGATAAGTATAAAATTAAATAGTAATGTTAGGATATCGAAACATTTTTGTATAGGCTAGAACGATATAATGGAAACGCGCTCTAAGATCTGAGTAATATTTATTTTATTTATTTATTTTATTTAAACAATTAGATGACAGGGATCCATTAATGTTAGTACGTGACTTAAAAGCTAATGTTAGTAGGTACAATATTAAAGTATTACATCAGTTGACGGGGCACCCTATGCGTAAACCTGTCGCTTTGAATGGACAAGTTTACGCACAAAGTGTCCCATGAAAGATGACATATATCTCTCCGAAATTACCATCAAGAGACTGTTGCGACTGCGCCGCACTCTATCAAATGTAGACGCTGTTTTTTTGCGTATTATCGCCCAGAAATCGTCAGTATGCGCATTAGCGAACATTCCAGACGCACTGCAGTAGCGAGGCAGTCCCAACAGCATTCTAAACGCATTATTGTACATGACACGTAAGGCATTAAGCGATCTATCAGTATAGTCAAACCATAGACTACCCGTGTAGAAATTCTGGCAGTAGGCTTTAAAAAGCGTGATTTTCACTGGATTACTACAACGGGCAAATCTACGGGCCAACATATTACTTCGGATCGCCAATGCCCTACGCTCACGTTCGATATCTACATTATCTTTGAGGTCATCAGTAAGCATGTGTCCGAGGTACTTGAACTCTTTAACTCTTTCAACTGTTATCGCGTTAAGAGATATCTCAGACGTACATTTCCTATGCTTACCAACGTCCCCAAAAACAATGCATTTACATTTAGCCACATTATAACGCAAACCGTGAGCAGCTACATATGTCTCACAGACTTTGAGCATCTCAGTAATGGCGCTTGCAGTCGGAGCCAGCAATACCATATCATCGGCATACACACCACTACATATGCAAAAATTTCTCGAGACTAATTTCACTGTACACTATTGTTTTTTTTTATCAAAACATGTATGTATTTGAGTAGTTAGCAGCATATAATATTCTGAATTTCTGATCCATGCCTATTCACTCAAAACTAATAACACTAATGATTTGTAACAGTAAATTATTTCAATAGGTATTTGAACATTTCATAACCAACAAGTAAGAATAATTCGTATACAAGATACAATAACAAATCTAATACACTATTTATTATTTTATTATATTTCATTATGTGAAAATAACCAGGAAGGTGAAAAACATATTTACGAAAACAAAGTAACATATGGTTTTGCTATTAGCTATCAGGAAAAAAAATCGTATTGGAACAAAAGAAGGATTGTAACTGAATTAGGTAATTAGGTATGTTTGTTTCTGGGTGCACCGTTTTCGACGACGCGACGGCCGACGCGTGACGTAAACAGAGTAGGTACCTACTTTGCTAAAACAAACTAAGTAATAAAATTGTGTGTCTGTCTGAAAATTCGCTAAAGCATATTTTACCAATGTTTGCAAGTTTGTGATTACTTTGATAGTTTATCGATTTATAATAATTGTATACTTATATCATTGTTTAAAAATATTCAAACACAATATGATATAGGTACTGATTTATCACTGGTTTCAGTGATGAACTGATGAGTCAATGTTAGCCACAATACTAATCACTTTCGTCATACATGTGTATGAACTATGATTGATGTGATTTGCAATGTGGTGAAATTTCATAAAAATCACGGGCCAATTTTTTGTTTTGAATCCCACCGAAAATACATATACATATTACTAATTGCGTTATTAGAATAATTAATTACTATACCCACGATCAATTATTACAATTTACAATATAGTCTCAAATGCATACTAGAGAAATATTGCAATTTGAATCAAAAAATGCATAGCATACAAAAATAAATTCACAACACAAGAAATTCCGCGCGCAAATCATAGCGCGTGTCAATGAAATCAAGAATGTAATTTTATATCAAGCCGACGACGACGCCGAACTAAAGTACCTACAGTACCATTTACCTTCAGTGTACAATACAGTTTACAGACCTACGACGGACGAACAATAATGAGTAATAAATTGTTTACAAAAAAAAACATAGTTTCTAAGGTCATTAGTTTTATTTTATTTTATTGTTATTTTCTTTGAACGATTGGAAATGAAATTACTCAATTATTACACATAGAACTTTGATTTATTAGAATTATGCGAATTATGTATAAGATAACGAACGCGAATGCACGACATCTAGCGCGTCAATGTCTAAACATCGCCATTCGTTTAGACATTGACGCGCTAGATGTCGTGCTTTATGTCGTGTTTCGCTTGGCAAAAGTCACGCACACTACTGTAGAAGTGTCAAATTTTGCCGGTATTTCACTGTTGTTTTTCTAAGTAAATAATGTAAGTTATTGATTAAAAAGGTCGAACGCGGACACATTTCATTGTAGAGAAGTGATAAAATGATTAGTTTTAAAGAAATAGTGTCTGTGTTAAGTGTTTAGTCGTCATCAAAAATGTATGGAGGGACGGTCGGAACATCCACCTTAAACAAGAATTATTTCATATAGGTTTTCTATTCAAGAACTGCTCTTACCAATTCAAGATCCTTGGCATCTTGTGGATGTGGATAACCTGAGCATGATGGTTGATCAGTAGTATTTGATATGTCAATTAAGGCAAATTGAGATGGATGGTCTGCCTGAAAGAGATAAAAATGTTACTTATAACATTGGATATGGTCCCAAGTAATAATAAATAGATTGCTACAGAAACATGGACTCAATGTTTGGTAAATTGTAAAACTTTTAGTATTTTTTTTATTAAAAGCATTTATTGAACAAACATAGTGTATTATACTTATGGATAGTGTAGCTTTCCAACAACGAAAGAATTAAAAAAATTGGACCAGTAGTTTTGAGGTCTTTTTGTGCATACACAATCAAATCTTTCCTTTTTACAATATTAAGTATAGAAAAAGATTTTAATAATGTAGGTAATATCTTAAAAACTAAAAAAATAACTCAGTAGGTTTTAAGTACCAGTCATCACACCACTTGTCTCATGACACTCTAGGTCTCTAGAGCATATCAGTCAAAAAAGATATTGTGAAGCTTAAGTAAATGAATCCTTAGACACTATCGGAAATTTAAGAACAATTATAATCTTTTTTCCATTAAAATAATATCCTGGTTTTATTATATCGTAATATTGTCTTAATTCTAACTCTAAAATTCTATCCTTACCATATATAGTATTTAATTTTATTAATATATCCTTTAACACATTTGAACTTAACATAGAATGATGTGTTGAGGACGTACGAATGAAAGCTAATGTATTTTCAATTCTAACCAATTCTTGCAATATATCATCTACATTTTCTGTCATTATGCTAAGGATTTGGGCAAATTTAGCATATTTTATCAAACGGGATATTTGTATCCTGGAATCAGATAAATTTAAAGTCAATAACGTTCAAGATAGAATTCGAGGACAACCACTGAAAATAAGTAATATCGACTTAAATGAAATACACTTCAACCACAGCCCTGAAAATCATGTAAAGTTGAATTCAATAAATTTGGAAGATCTGCATAAGATTCATACTAAGGTACTGATGCAAGCACCGATTGAACTAGAAAAGAATACATCGACGATATACCATACCACTGTCCCAATTTATACATTCCTTTTGGGCACTTTGCTACTTTTCGCAACTTACAAAGTAATCCGTTATAAGAACGTTACGTGCTGGAAGAATCAAGACGACCCTAATACAAAGACGGAAGATCAAGACAGTCAAAATTGTACCGAATCTTCGCCAGGACCACAGTTTCCAGCAACATTTTATCACACCGTGCTCAAATAGTTGCTGGTCTTCGGGGGGAGGAGTTACGCCAACGGATCCCCAAGACATTGCTGCGTCGACGTTTCTCACGGGAACGTATTGTACGGACGTAGCAGCTAGGCTATTCTGTAAAAAACGCGCCCGAACTCGCATCTCACCTGAGTGAGTCGACTCACTTCACTTTCGAACGTTCGAGTTTTTGGTTTCGCATTCTGTAAACATCCGCTCGGCAGAGGCGAAGCGAAGTGAGTCTCACTTCGAAACTCACTTGCCTAGTGAAGGGATCTTATAGATTTGAATTTATCGACATTGTTATTATCTTTAAAATGCGGCAATTTAACACATTTTGAAGACATAATAACACTTTAGTATTGTACCGTGGGTGGAATTAAACTAAAATTGCAATTTTACACTGATAAATTCTTTAAAATCAAAATAATTCTAGCGTCACTGAAAAAAAAGGACGCTTGTCTGTGGTTCGTTTGACTTATGTTTATTTCTCAAGTGGTTTTTTGTACCTAATTTTAAAGTGTTTCGTGTTGCATTCTTTCTAAAAGTTATGTTGGAGTTTTGGCTGCATATTACATTCGATGTCCCCGAATTTCATTATTTTGTGTTGTTTAATCGATAGCTGGTAGTGGATTTTCTTAACAAACTGCTTTTCTTTTCCATCAAAAATGCGTAGTTTTTGTGAAAATCGAAATTGAAAATGATATTTTTTAAGGTTATTTTTGTACTAAAAACGCAACTTAAAGTAAAATCTTAAGCCATTATAGTATCAAAATGTCTAATTATCACACTCACACGCATTATTTTTAAATATATTTACGTACCTATTACTTTATTTACATATTACAATTTATTTTGTCAAAATAGTATTTTAACAATTTAGTATAGCCAAAAATCGTTCCATATTTTGTATTCACAACAAGCCACAGATAACACAGATTAGTTAATATGACGCAGATCACAGATTAGCAATACAAATATACTAGCTTATCATAGAGTATAAATGATACATTTTAATTTTTAATGTTTTTTTTATAGCTCACTTGCTTCAGTTTTAAAAATCGATTAACTTTTACTTTTAGTATTCAAATAGGTAGCGAGGAGCGAAGCGACGAGCGTGTTAGGTTAACTGTTGAACTGCCGCACGAGCCGAGCGAGCGAAGCGAGCGTGCCGCGGCAGCGGCCGGCGAGTGCCAGAAGCGACTTTAGGGCGATTCCCACTCAAACAAAAAAAAACTACGTAGGTTTAAACAACCTGTTTGTATTTTATTTATGTATCGTAAAATTTTTGTTATTATCAAATGCTATCTAAATTAAAATTACGAAGTGTCTAGTCGTCCGCTAAACGGATGAATAAAATAAATTAGTCGTCCGATTACCGGATGAATAAAATAATTTAATCGTCCGATTATTCGGATTACTAGATAACCTTTTAACACTAAAGCTAGTTGGGTTGGACTAAAGCAAAGGGGGCTCAGGACTTAGAAAATTTTTGATGGAGTTGGTGTCATTATAACACCTATTTATTATTGTTTTATCGTAAAGATTACGCTAATATAAGCATGTTTTATAGGAACAACTTTTCTCTAAAATCAAAAATGGCCGAGATATTCGCCCTCAATTCGTTAGGTTAGGTTTAGGTTAGGTTAGGTTAGGTTTCTTAAAAAAAAAACTACACAGAAATAGGAGCCCCGCGAAGCGGGGCTCCGTCGACGCGCAAAAAAAATCAAGTTTAGGTTAGGTTAGCCGTTAGGTTAGGTTAGGTTAGGTTTCTTAAAAAAAAAACTACACAGAACGTGTTGTGAACGCGTCATAATATAACATTTATTATCTACTAGCGGTCCGCCCCGGCTTCGCCCGTGGTACATATTTACGTTTTCTCTACATAAGAACCATCCTCGTACTTCAAGGAATATTATTATATTCCTTTCTATTGAAAAGAATTTCGATCATTCTTTTCTATTGAAAAGAATAATCGAAATCGGTTCAGCCATTCACACGTGATGCCGTGACAACGCGAAACGGGTGCAGACCCGCCGCCTTTTTAATTTTTATAGCTCCCGCTGCGCAGCGCGTCGAACGCGGCAACTGATACACAAAAATAATCCTTATGGCATGATTCTGTATTCACGCGCGATGACTTATTTATTTTATTTATTTATTTATTTAACTATTTAATGTACCATTACATTACATAATATTAAAAGAAATGGAAAGCATGCATAGCACATAAGGCAACCTTATCGCTTATCAGCGATCTCTTCCAGGCTGCCCAAGGTAAAGGATAACTTATAACGTATTTCATGTATAACTTTGGTGTTTCTACACCGATTTACATGATTCTTTTACTATAACCTGCCCAGGAGTATGAAGAATAATTGTGCCAAATTTAGTTAAAATCCGTCTGGTAGTTTTTGTTTCTATAACGAATATACAGACAGACAGACAGACAGACAGACAGACAGACAAAAATTTTACTGATTGCATTTTTGGCATCAGTAGCGATCCCTTATAACCCCTTCATAGTTTTTTTTTAAATATATTTCATGTACAGAATTGGCCTCTCTACAGATTTATTATAAGTATAGATAATGGCATGTCGTAAATACGTGGTAAATACAAACTTACATTTTCCAGGTAATATAATTTAAGAAATTGTTATAAATAAATTAATAATACGGCATTATATTTAAAAATATTGCCTGTGTGCGAGATTACTAGAAGTTTTAATACGACAATGGTATAAAAGTGTCGTTTTTAGTACAAAAATAACCTTAAAAAAAATAATTTTCATTTTCGATTTTCACAAAAACTACGCATTTTTGTTGGAAAAGAAAAGCAGTTTGTTAAGAAAATCCACTACCAGCTATCGATTAAACAGCACAAAATAATGAAATTCGGGGACATCGAATCAAATATTTAACCGGAGTTTTAGTTAATGTTTCAGTTTGGCTTTATTAAGTTGTTGTGTAATTGGTGTTAAACGTGTTGCATAAATTATTTAAAGGAGAAAACTGCAAAAATAACAACTATGAGGTGAGTAATGTGATTCTTGTATTTAACTAAAATATTATCTTATACAACAAGCTTATTGAAATATTTAACTTAAAATCTTAAACATTGTAGCTCCTCGGAAAGGTCGTCTCATCCCTCCCGTGCCCAAGTAGAGTATCTAGTCGACTATCTTAGCAAACATCCTAGCTTAGCCAAGGGTTTTTCAAAAGTCCCGAGCCCTAGAGACGAAGCTAGAAAAACATGGGAGGAGTTGACTATCAAATTAAATAGCTTGGGAGGCTGCACTAAAACATGGAAACAGTGGACAAAGGTAGGCAATAGGCATATAGAAAACTATTCATCTTATACCGTGTAGGTATCTGGCTTACCTATATATTATTAATAAACTTTTAATTTTGCTTTAGTATTGGTCTGACAAAAAGAGTGCCGTGAAGAAAAAAGCTGCCCTAAGATACCGGGCACGCAATAAGACTGGTGGTGGATGTGAATCGGTGGTGGAGCTTTCAGAGGTGGAGGAGAAAATACTCACATTAATGGGCGGGGAAGGTTTTGCAATTGGTGATAGGCATTTGTTGATCCGATACATGTATGTATGTAAAATATAATTATTCAATGTCATGTTCTTTTTTTAGGAAATCCCCGTCCTTACTGATGCCAACGAAAGCCCCACATTGCCGACTTCATCTATGATAAATGAAACCACAACTATTGTAAGTAAATACCTAGTGTATTAATAAAATATTACTTAATAATAAACAACTTATTAGTAAATGTTTCTTATATTGTTCTAGGAATACCAAGTCTTGGATGAGACTGCTATAAATACGGAAAATGTTAGTATGGCAGATACTGAGGTATATATTAATAAGATATTATGAAAATGGTACTTTTTTATTGATTCCAGTATTTGAAATACTATGTTTTTTTTTCAGAGACCTCAACTAATTCAGCAATATGTTAACTGTATCCCGAATCCCGAACCTTCCCCTGCTCATACACCACCGAGAGCGGAGGTAACGAGCCCTCTGCAAGCAGTTACCCCCTCTGGCTCAGGCAACTTTCCTGCTCGACGTCAATTGAACGTCGCGGGTCCATCACCACGTCGTACTACAAGTAATTATGAGATTTATGAATTGATTTACAATATTTATAATCCATACTAATATTATAAATGCGAAAGTAACTCTGTCTGTCTGTCTGTTACTCAATCACGCCTTAACTACTGAACCAATTTGCATGAAATTTGGTATAGAGATATTTTGATACCCGAGAAAGGACATAGGATAGGTTTTATCCCGGATGGTAACGCCAATATAATTAAAATAGTAAATGTAGAAATTAAACATTTATTGTTTGTGGTGTGTTCCTTCATCCTTCCCTGCATACGAGCACAACCAATCATCGCGTGGTCACTAACCACGTGACACGTCCAATAAGACGTGAACGCGACGTTCGTGTCGCTGCAGTCAGTCGAGTTCGCTCCGTTCCTTCGCGAGGTTCGGGACTCGGCCACCGCCGGAGAGCTTCCACGAGGCTCTCTAGATCATCAGGCATTGTGCCCTTGTAACACCACCGGGGTATCCCGTGCCCCGGCCCTTGGTCGCGCTCACCGCCGCGTGTGTGTTTGTGTGGAGTGTGGGACCGGACGCCGTTCTTGCCCGCCGCGAGCTGGAGGACCCTGACCGCGTGGCGGCGCGTGTGTTCTGGACGCTACTCCCTCCGACGAGGTACGTGCCGTATGATCCTGTCTATCCCTCTTTGCTAACACCACGTAGATCAAAATACAGTCCACTTTCATATCGAGAATATATTTACGTATATTTTTATATTGGCGCGACCATTGAGTGGTCACTTCGAGCCGGATAATACCTGATGATTCCACCGCCCTTATTAGGATACTCATTGTGTAGGACCTAATAAGCGATTAGTAGTATCTTCAATGCGAAATACTATTTAATATACCGCATATAATAGAACGACAATGCGTCTTCTACTATTCATATAAAATATATTTTAAACCCGCCCTTATTAGGATACTCATTGTAGGCCCTAATAAGCGATTTAATAGTACATTCATTGTGAAATAACTATATTATATTTCATCGCTTCATTCTTCAGATATTATTTACTATGTAGTTCCCTTTTTCAATGCTAGCAACCACGCACGCCTTTAGATTTTTTTTTTTTTTATATTGAGGGTATTACGACCTGACAAGTATTTGCTCGCTTTGAACGATATTCATTCCTTTTTCGTGCGCCGCAACATACGGACGTCTCAAATAAGTGCAAGTTTCGTCATGTTGAAGAGAAATTCGAAGGAGAAAATTGATTATAGTATGAAGATTAGGAAGTTAAAGAAACATAAAACCTATAATATCATCTTCGGAATCCGAAGACGACACAAGTAAGTACTTACTTTGGAGTTTTAAAGTGTCTTTATTTCGATCTGTAATACGACGAATGAAAGTTTCTTATAACTTACGAAATTGAAGCGTTGAAAAATATTCAAATATTTTTCGTTTATACCGGGAGGTTGTCCGAGATGGCATCACAAAGGCAATTTAATAGCTCATGATTTCTAGAAGTGAAATAATATGTAGTTACATATTACTTTATGCCGGGAGGATGTCCGCGATGGCATCACAAAGGTTATGTAATTTTTTACTTTAGAGTACATACTTAAGTATTATTAATGTATTGAAATACATATTTATACCGGGAGGATGTTCGAGATAGCATCACAAAGGTAATTTAATAGTTCATGACTTCTAGAAGTGAAATAATATTTACATATTATTCAATTTATGCCGGGAGGATGTCCGCGATGGCATCACAAAGGTTATGTAATTTTTTACTTTAGAGTACATACTTAAGTATTATTAATGTATTGAAATACATATTTATACCGGGAGGATGTTCGAGATAGCATCACAAAGGTAATTTAATAGTTCATGACTTCTAGAAGTGAAATAATATTTACATATTATTCAATTTATGCCGGGAGGATGTCCGCGATGGCATCACAAAGGTTATGTAATTTTTTACTTTCGAGTACATACTTAAATATCATTAATGTATTGATATACATATTTATACCGGGAGGATGTTCGAGATAGCATCACGAAGGTTAAAATCGAAAATTTTTAATAGAATAAAAAATAAAAATAAAAGCCGGGAGGATATCCGCGATGATATCACAATGGTATTTTTATTGGAAAATTATAAATCTTTATTGGTACATATATAATTAGTAATTACTTGTTTAATAATTACCAGCTTACCAGGAGGCTATTCGAGATAATAGCACGATGGTTTGTTAGTTGAATATCAACTTATGTTAAAAAATAAAATAACCCTAAATCATAATTTTATAAGTACCCTCGATAACAAAATTTTTTGTTACCGGATCCAGATATCCTAGAAACGGTCCACCGACAAATTCTTTGCCGGGAATTATGTACATTACGACGGATTCAGCTGCGCTTCAAGCAAATGAACCAGTAACGGTTGATACCACGGCCCCTCAATCGGAGCCTGTCGACTTAGAACCTGATATCTTAGCAGCATTGGGCGAGGCTAATGATGTGATTCCAGAATATGGTGAAAAAATTCACGAAAGTCTCGCCAAAATATGGTTGCCGATCCTTAAGAAAGTTTTCTAAAAACTTATTAGATTCCCGAAAATTGCGTATTACTCCAGGCTCCTACGTAAATTTCGGAGATTCAGGCTGCTACCCCTGAATCCGGTAAATTCTGGGATAAGAAAATGGTTAATTTGCATTGGCAATAATTGGGGGCCGTTATAACAGGCGTTAATAATAATCCCCTATTTACGTAGTAAGAACAAGTTCTTAGTTCGTAGTAAGAAATATAAGTTGGAGGCCAATAAGTTTATAAGTGTATATGTCGCATATTCTCGGACCTCCATCATCGACAAACGGAATCAAGAAAAAAGTTTATTAGGCCTTGTTTAGACAAAACTTTTTTGCAAGTTGTCGATCATTCTGAAAGGGATAATACATTGTTTGGAGACAATGTATCGGATAAAATAAAAGCTTCGAAGGTTATTACACCAAAACCTTATAGTTCACATGCTCATACAGCACACACATCTCGCAATAGTTTCCAGGGAAACTGGCAGACACCTTCTCGCTTTCAGTCAAACAGGGGGGGGGCGAGGAGGTTACAAGAGGGACATACAAAGACCAATCCCCTCTTCGTAGCCAAAGATGACCAGCTCGAGCTAAGATTGTGCACCAAAATAACAATAAAGATTTAGTTACGTTATTTTACGATTGTTGGCGTAAAATTACTAATAATACAACCGTTCTTAAATGGGTTAAAGACTGTGTGGATTTACCATTTTTTAATGAAGTTTTTCAAAATTCAGTGCGTACTTAATTTTGGTCGGGGCAATATAAAGCTGACATGCCTGTGGCAATAAATAACCTTATAGACTTGGGATATATTCATGTTTGTAACCCAGTAAAGGGCAAATATATCCCAAATATATTTTTAGCACATAAATCAAACGGCGGTAAAAAATTCATACTTAATCTTAATAAATTTATATTAAAAATGTCACTTTAAAAATCGAAGATCATAGGACGGCGTCGAAACTTATTCCCGAAAATGTTTCATGGGCTACAATAGACCTTAAAGAAGCTTACCTTTTAATGCCAATTGAGCCGGTATTTCACAAATTTTTCATAAATAACAAAGGTAATAGCATAACTTAAAGAGTTTAAAGCTATGCCCTATGGTCTTTCTATTGCGCTAAGAGTGTTTACTAGGTATATTAATGAAGGAAGTTATAGCATTCTTAAGCCGAGGTTCTAAGTCTGTCATTTACCTCGACGATATTTTATGTACAGGTAAAAATTATACTGAATGCCTAAATAATTTAAAAGAGACAATAAAACTATTATCTTGTCTAGGCTTGGTAATCACTGTTGAAAAAACTTCATTGGTTCCAAGTCAAAAATGTAAATTCCTTGGGGTTATATATGATTCATGTAACCTAACTTTCTTTGCCTGATGATAAACGTAATAACATTGCACATATTTTAATTAATAAATTTTCAAAATTACCTATTTGCACAATCCGAGAATTCGTGTCGTTAGTGTCTTTATTTTTAAATCAACATAACAATTAAATTGGTGGTCACAACATAATATATAAAACAAATTTTATGAAATTTCCAAAATTTACATTAGGTATTTTTTCAAATGTCTCAAGGACAGGTTGGGGTCTTTTTGCAATAGGTAATAAACGAGTGCATGGTTCATGGAAAGAATGTGAAAAAATCTATCTCATAAATTATTTAGAGCTGCATTTTTAAATTTATAAACATTCGCAAACACCTATTCTAATTGTGCAATATTATTACGAATTGATAACAAAACTGCAGTTAGTAACATAAATAAAATGGGTGGCATACAATTTCTCCACCTTAACAAACTAACAAAGTAACTGTGGCAATGATGCGAGCATCGAAACATATGGTGGTTCGCGTCTTATAGGTATTAATAGTAAAAATAACGTCGACACTGACACAGCCAAGAAGAATAAATCCGGATATCGAATGGAGTTTATGCAATGAAACATATCAAAAAATTTGGAAGAGCATTAGGTACAATACTAAATGCAGAAAGTAAGTGTCGTGGCATCTCGACCCTGATGCGTCATGTGTCGACGCATTCACCATAAATTAGAATAATATAAATTTTTACGCATTTCCCCATTTACTTTTATTTTGAGATGTTTACAAAAAATAGTTGAATCGATATCGAAGTCGATACGAAGCGTGTGGGATACAAGTTTCTCCGTGGTGGCCTTCGCAGCCATGGTTCCCTCTCGTCAGAGAGCTAATATCATCAAAAATTATATATTTGAAAACAGATAGGTACGAATCTAACGCATTCTCATCCCAGTCCAGCGCCCACTGCACTCACATATAACGCTGGCTGCAGCGAGGCTCTCCGTGAAGCCTTCCTACGGAGATACATCCCATGGGAAGCTATCTAACTAATGTTGGCATCGCTTTCGAGTAACACTAAGAAGCAATATTATAACGTAACATATCAATTATGGTGGCAGTTTTGTCTAAATTGGAATATTTCCAATTTTGAGAGTACAGTAGCGGCTGTCATATCATTTATAACAGAAGAGTTTAACAAAGGGGTTTCGTATGGTACTTTAAACTCACACGTCTGCCTATCTTTAATATTAGGAAATAATATCGGGTCAGATGAATGCCTAAATACAATTATTCTTGGGACCCACAATTAGTTTTGAACCATATCTTAAGCTGGTTTCCTAATAGAAACGTAAAATTGGAACAATTGAATCAAAAATTAGTAATTTTATTAGCGCTGTGTACAGCACAGCGAGTGCAGACGTTATCTCTTATAAATATTAATAATATTTATTTCTCAGGCATCACTGCCTGCTAAATTTTTCATTACAGACCTCGTAAAAACTTCAGCTCCAGGTAGAGATCAACCTTTTCTTAAACTTCCATATTTCAAACAAAATATAAGTATTTGCCCCGCTACTGCACTGTCTGATTATATCTATGTCACAAAACATTTTAGGAAGGATGAGGAAAATAGATTATTACTTACTTTTACAAAACCGAATAAACCTGCCACAACTCCAACAATAAGTTGTTGGATCAAAAATGTGTTATCGAAAAGTAGTGTCAACATTTCAATATTTAATTCACATAGCACAAGACACGCTTCAACTTCTGCTGCCTCTGCTAGTGGTGTATAATATACGTAAAACTGCTGGTTGGACAAAACATTCCAAAACCTTTGCATAAACTTAATGTATTTAATGAGAACGAATTTGCATAATCGATTTTACAGAAATAGTATTTAATTATATTTTCGTTAATTTATAATACAAAATTAATAATATTGATGTTTACGTTTTATTCTAAACTTGCACCCAAAATGGTTCTTACAAAACTTTTATCTCTTAACATCTACATAGTAAATAATATCTGAAGAATGAAGCGATGAAATATAATATATGATCAAACGAACTTCAGAGTGAAGTTCGATCATTATTATATGAATCGCTTCATTCGAAGATATTAACACCCACCACACCCTAACCCAAAGTTTTGTAAGATTAGACTCTAAAAATAATGAATATCGTTCAAAGCGAGCAAATACTTGTCAGGTCGTAATACCCTCAATATAAAAAAAAAAAAAAATCTAAAGGCGTGCGTGGTTGCTAGCATTGAAAAAGGGAACTACATAGTAAATAATATCTTCGAATGAAGCGATTCATATAATAATGATCGAACTTCACTCTGAAGTTCGTTTGATCATATAATATACCGCATAGATCGACATTGCGTCATCTATTATTTTTTGCTTAAAATATATTTTATTCCGCCCGTAACATTAAGTTACGCGTATATTATTATTAAAATAGTTAATTAAAACTATATTCATATCGTTTATCCGCAGTTATAACGCTAAAATCATTATAAATCGAACATATTTCATCATATTTATTTACCCGCTACCCGCACTCGAAATTTATAACGTTATCTAGGTCATTCCGCGATCCGCTGTTATAATCCGACCATATTGAAAATTCATACTCGGTTCATATTACGCTTGCGTCGCTGACCTACTTTATTTAGTCGTATTACTTGTTATTGTAACTTGTATTGTAACATTCTCTGTTTGAATATATACTTTTGTTATTAAAAATGCCGCCTAAGAAAATGACTAAGTTACCTGATAGTGACGCTTCGGATGTTAATGATTCGGAAGATATAAATGATTCGCAGTTATCCATGTTATTAGCTAAACGCGAAATTATATTCGAAATGGTGCAAAGAATTTATGATTTGTCTTTGAACGTTCATAACAACGCTGCGCTTATGGAAAGTTTCCTTGACGAGTCCGCGCAGGTAGAATCATTACGCGATGATTATAAACAGTGTTTAGACGAATACAATACTCGCTTATTATTATTAACACCTACCGCGAAACCTGATTATAAAAGCCTCGTTGCATTCGAGTCTTTATATAGCAGGATTAAAAGAATTAAATCGCAATATTCGCAACCAAGTCCGTCACACGGAGATATTAATAATTTGCATAAAAATAGGCCTAAATTACCGCCTATCGAATTAGTACCATTTTCGGGTGATATTCGCTCATTTCCGCTGTTTCTTTCGAATTTTGAATCAGTTGTTCATAACAATCCCGGCCTTACAGATGCCGAGCGTTTATATTATTTACTAGGTAAATTAACGGGGAAGGCCACAACTGTTATAGCTGGTATAACCCCCTCCGCTGAAAATTATAATTTAATATTACAAACTTTAAAAAATAAATATGATGATAAACGTATGTTAGTTTCCGCGTATTTAAATCAAATGTTTGATTTTAAACCTTTGCATTCTCCGTCCGCAACAAACTTTGATTTATTTACAGATAACTTTGTTAGCGCAGTGCGCGCCTTACAAAATATAAAGTTAGATAATATTACAGATTTAATGATTGTTCATATCGCGTTGAAGAAGTTAGATTCAGATACTGTTCGCGCTTTCGAGACAAAGTTTGGTAGTGAAATGCCTACTTTTGATAACTTAGTTCAATTTATTCAAACTCGTGCGAAGGTATTAGAACGCATTCATCCTTCCACAAATTCGGGAATAAATAAACCGCCTCGAAAGTATAATAATTATAACCGCAGTTCAAATAATATCTCGTCTGCTCCGCCTAAGTATCAGTCTTACGTAACAACCGCTGATTCCGCATATAGTTGTCTTTGTACAAATATTACGCATCAAAATTTATATAAATGTTCGAGTTTTCATAAAATGAGTCCGCAGGAACGTTTGAAATACGTAAAGGATAGAAACGCGTGTATAAATTGTCTCAGTATAAAACATCGAGTTTCTAGTTGTTCGTCCTATTCTGGCTGTCGCGTTTGTAAATTAAAACATCATACGATGTTACATTTGAAACGCGAATCGTCCATTCCCGCGCCTGCGTCTCACCCCCCGCCGCGCAGCACACCGCCGTTGCCTGCGCCGTCCGCGTCGGGCGAGTGCGTCCGCTCCGACATTGCGCTATGTACCGCTAGCTATACAGCTGATACTGATAACGCATTTCAATGCAACGCGCCCGCGAATAAACAATGTACTATTTTATTATCAACCGCTGAAGTCGTATCTTATAATTGTAAAGGCGAACGGCTTGTTATTCGCGCGCTTTTAGATTCCGCTTCGCAAAGTCACTTCATTACGAATGAATGTTGTGAACGTTTAGGTATTAAACCGCAGAAAACCGAACGTACTATTATTAAGGGGTTCGGTGGTTCAGAAAAAATTATAAATAGTAATTCCGTAAATATACAATTTTATTCGCGTCTTGACAACAACATATCTTTTAATATTTCACCGCTAGTTGTTGATCATGTTACGGATTTATTACCTACCGCTGTTATAGACACTTCTGTCTTATCGAATATTTCGCATTTACCGCTCGCAGATGAGAGTTTTGGTACGCCAAATAAAATCGATTTATTAATCGGTGCTTCTCTGTTCCCTCATCTGCTTCTCCCCGACGTAGTTCATGCATCTCGTGACTCGTCGGCGCCCGCTGCATTGCGCACGGTGTTAGGCTATGTAATAATGGGTTCAGTACCCACCATACCTAACATACATAAACCGCCCTTGACGTGTTGTCACGTTCAAGAGACCGCCGCTATTGACTCATTAGTCTGGCGTTTATGGGAGCTCGAGGAGCTTCCTACCGCACCGCCCGTTCAACATCCCGATGATGTTGAATGCGAAGAATATTATAAATTAACTACAACCCGCGACCCCGTGAGTGGCAGATATATCGTTTCGCTTCCATTTAAGGATGATTTCTACACTCTCGGTGACTCATTTAAATATTGCCCGCAAACGTTTCATGTGCCTCGAAAGAAAGCTTCAAGCTTCACCTAAATTAAGGTTGGCATATGATGACGTCATAAAAGATTATCTAACGAAAAATTATATTTCACCCGCGCCTCCGTATGATCCGCGTGACCCTACACCTATTTATATTATACCGCATCACGCTGTTCTGCGCGAGGATAAATCGTCGACTAAGCTGCGCATGGTTTTAGATGCTAGCATGCCAACTTCTGGAAGCCAGCGTTCGTTGAATGACCTTCTGCGTGTTGGGCCGAATTTACAAGGCAATTTGTTTACAATAATTTTAGGTTTTCGTCTCCACGCGATTGCCATGACCGCCGATTGCCGCCAACAATTTCTGCAGATATTCGTGCGTGAGTTTGATCGTCGTTTTCAATGTTTTTTATATCGTTTCAGCCCGCAGGATCCGCTACTTCTTTATCAATTTAATCGAGTTTGCTTCGGCATCAAGTCTAGTCCTTATCATGCACTACGCACGGTAAGACAGCTCGTAGAAGATGACGGCGCGAAATATCCGCTCGCGAGTGGCATTGCGTCTTCCTCGTTGTATATGGATGATATCGCCTTCTCTATTCCCACGGAATGTGAAGCAGTTTCCGCATCGCAGCAGCTCATCGATTTGTTTAAGGGAGCTCAGTGGGATCTTATTAAATGGAATAGTAATAGCAAAAATGTGTTAGATAATCTTCCCGCTTCGCACAAACTTTTACCCTCCGCGGTGGAGTTTGATAAGACCGTGCAACATAAATTACTTGGTCTGCATTGGTCAACTGTTCATAATTATTTTTATTTTAAAATTACCGCTCCCGCCGATGTGACGTGCACTAAGCACTCCATCTTGTCAATTACCGCCCGTCTGTGGGACATGATGGGCTTCGCTGCTCCCACAGTCGTGTATAACATCCCATCAGATAATTTCTACCATGTTTCTGGTATTGAAATTCCCGCTGTCATTCTTTCGCGTGGCATTACGCCACAAAATCTCGTACCGCACCCTCTGTGGTTCCACGGACCCCAGTGGGCTCGTTCGGACCCATCTGGATGGCCTCTTAGGAGTCTCGATGGTGAGTCTATTGCAGACATTCCCGAACGAAAATTATTAGCGCACACTGTGTGCCCGCCTATAAAGCATTGCGCTTTATACGATACCGCCCTTCGCGTCTCGGCGCGTCGTGTATTTTATATTTATAGGTTCCTTATATTATTACCCCGCCGCGGTGTTATGATGACCGTAGAGGAACCTAATTTCGCTGAGAATAAAATTATTCCCGCCCTGCAAAATATTTATTTTGCAGAGGAGTATTATAATATACTCTTTTATAAATTTTATTCGCAGGCTTTCAATCACTTGAAGCCTTTTATTCGCAACAGCCTCAACGGACGTCTAAGCGATTCCGCCCTGGAATATGCACATAAGCTTCCAGTGATATTACCGCGCAATGATCACATAATTATTAAGATCATTGATTATTATCATATTAAATATATGAATATTATAACACATTTGTTTCGTGTTATTTTAATTACCGCGCTTTTATTAGCTTTACCCGCACCTCAAGTCAAATCTGATCACGTCAGTTTGCTTGATAGGCATTCGCTACTGGACAAGTTAGTTCAGTCGTTTTGGAAACGTTGGAGAATGGAATACTTACACGGTTTGCAGGTTAGGCAGAAATGGAATACGCCTTCGACACCTATTACTCCTGGAACGGTCGTGGTTGTAATAAATGATAATGCACCGCCCCTAACCTGGCCTTTAGCCGTCGTAGAGAAAGTACATCCTTCAAAGGACGACGTCGCGCGCGTTTGTACAGTTAGAACCGCCAAGGGAACTTACCTTCGCCCGGTCGTTCGTTTATGTCCGCTTCCAAGACAATAGTTATATCGCATTAAGTATATTACCGCAGTTAGTTAAGTTTAATTTTAAGTTTTGCACCGCTTTCGTTTATAATTTCTTAGTTATAATACCGCCGTGACTTTAGGAATTTTTATACCCCGCTCGCTTTACGCGATCCTAGAGTCATAGAATTTGTTAGTTGTAATACCGCCGTGACTTTAGGAATTTTTTGTACCCCGCTCGCATTACGCGATCCTAGAGTCATAGAATTAGTTAGTTATATTTCCGCCGTGACTTTTAGGAATTTTTATTATCCCGCTCGCATTTTGCGCTCCTAGAGCCATAGAACTTGTTATTTATATTACCGCCGTGGCTCTTAGGACTTTTATTAACCCGCGCGCATTATGCGATCCTAGAGTCATAGTTTTCGCTGTATCTTATGATTGGTTTTAAATGGTGACCCATTTAGGGCGGGTGGATATGGTAACGCCAATATAATTAAAATAGTAAATGTAGAAATTAAACATTTATTGTTTGTGGTGTGTTCCTTCATCCTTCCCTGCATACGAGCACAACCAATCATCGCGTGGTCACTAACCACGTGACACGTCCAATAAGACGTGAACGCGACGTTCGTGTCGCTGCAGTCAGTCGAGTTCGCTCCGTTCCTTCGCGAGGTTCGGGACTCGGCCACCGCCGGAGAGCTTCCACGAGGCTCTCTAGATCATCAGGCATTGTGCCCTTGTAACACCACCGGGGTATCCCGTGCCCCGGCCCTTGGTCGCGCTCACCGCCGCGTGTGTGTTTGTGTGGAGTGTGGGACTGGACGCCGTTCTTGCCCGCCGCGAGCTGGAGGACCCTGACCGCGTGGCGGCGCGGCGCGTGTGTTCTGGACGCTACTCCCTCCGACGAGGTATGTGCCGTATGATCCTGTCTATCCCTCTTTGCTAACACCACGTAGATCTAAATACAGTCCACTTTCATATCGAGAAATATATTTACGTATATTTTTATATTGGCGCGACCACCGGAAATCCTACGGGAACGGGTTTTTCTTTGAAAACGCGGGCGAAGCCGCGGGCGGAAAGCTAGTCAACAATAAAAATTTGGAAATACATACAAATAAAACTAAATAATACTTGATAATGAATTAAGGAAATAATAATAACATCAGAAGACTTGTCAAAAATGCGTCACCGCGACCGGTGGAAATAATAATAAATTAATATTTATTTTACGTTTCAGGGTCATCGAGTCGTCCACAACAACGGCAAAGAAGACGATCACCTCCATCACAAAGGCGGCAATCTCAATTAACAACCTTTACTGAAAGGTTTCTTAGCTTGGAAGAGCAACGGATTGAGATTGACCGTCGCTACTGTGAGTTACAGGAGGTGATGGTCAACTCACAAAGGGAGACCAACAGAATGACAGCAGAGGGCCTGATTGCCGTCGGGGAAGGTCTTAAATTATTAGCTGAAAATTTAAAAAAATAAAATACTTTTATACTTAAATACATTTATTAGTTCTTAACTTATTTTAGTAGTAAAAAATTATCTGTGGTTTTACTTATAGTTTCTTAATTTACTAACATTAGTTTATAAGCCCTAATTGAGTTACTAACACCTATGAATATAATTTTCCGGAATAAATAATTTGCATTGATTTTTGATTGAATTAATTACAATTACCGCGTGTTCCTTGCCCTCCATAATTCATTTATCAATCTTTGTCTACATAGCTGACCAAGTGCAGTTTCATTAGGTACATCCTCATTTGAAGCTACACTTTGTCTGGTCCTATGAAAACCAGCCTCAACCTCTAGCTCTGAATTGAATATGGCTGGAGCTGGCAGGCCGGCACGATTACAAATATTGTGAAGCACGCAACATGCTATTACAATCTTCGAAACCGTGTCGGGGTCATAATGTAGGACTCTATGTGCTAATAGGCATCTAAATCTGGCTTTAAGGACCCCAATTGTTCTTTCTACGGTGTTTCTTGCAGTAGCATGCAGCTAGTTATAGTGATGTTCTGGTGTTCCCTCGTCTGCATTTGGAACTGGCACCATTAGGTACTGACGCTGCGGATACCCAGAATCACCTGTAACAATGAATATTGTTAAAAAATAAAATGTTTTGTCATCAACAATTATATTTTTATTAGGAGTTAGGAGTTTTCAATGATTTCGCCTGCTCTCCAATTTTTATGAATTCCGTGAACTTCGGTAATAAAGCCTAAATTACTCAGAAATAAAGTAGTTTTTTTAATGATGAAAGAATTTTTGAAGGAATTAATCCAGTAGTTTTTGAGTTAAATATTTACAAACAAACAAAGATTCGTCTTTATAATTAATTAGCTAAGAGGTAACTCACCTAACAAGTACACAGATTCGCCTGTTTGTACTAATTGTTCGAGGTGGTCCCGAATGATGCAATTATTAAAAATAAGGCTGTCGTGAGTCGCTCCGCCATATGTTGCATCTACATGTATTATGTTCAAATCTGCATCTGTGAACTGCAAAAAGAATTATTTTACAACTATTTTTATGTGGCTGTTCTAATGAATGTTAAAAAAATATAGGTACTAGCAGCGTCTTGTGATTTATACTGCTTCGTTAATGATCCTATGGAATTGGTCCAAATTTCATTAAATCGATTTTCTGTGGTTCAAGTGCGAAAGCGTATACAGACATTATTATATCAGGCTTACCATTTGTACATTTCTTGCATGATATCCTTTGCGACAGTAGTATCGTTCTTCATGGCAAGTTGGTCTCACCATTGTCACAAAAGTCCCATCTACACATCCTATTACCACAGGAATACTGAATTTCTCATAGAATCTGCAATAAGAAATAAAAAAATCATTAAATATTTTTCATTAACATGATAGGTTTATTTAGGTAGGTACACAAACCTTGTTTTGAGTCTCAGTCTTTCTTCAGAATTTTGGGGAAATCTTATGTATTTTTTTACTATACTTGGATGGCTTAGGGCTTCTATGACCTCGTGGATACTACGAGATGCTGATGGCTGCGACACAAACGAATTTATGTGTTTTCCACATATCCTTTGATAGCTCCCAGTCGCAAAGAAAGAAAGTGCACATAACAACTGAAAAAAATTAATGAAATTTCTTGAAACTATCAAAATAAAAGGTACTTAATCTGATAAGGAAACCATCCATAATTAAAGTCGGTTAATAACTCAAAACGTTTTTAAAGAAACCGTAAGGGAGAGAAACTTTGGACTTTAACATAGGGTACCTACCACTTGAAAGGGTGACATCATAAAAAATAATCGGGGATTAGATGACGTTATCGTTAGTGGTTCTATGTTCTATGCGAGGAAGTTATGTTACCTACCTACATAATGGAATGTTTTACAGAGTTATGGGAAAGTTATCCCAATATTCACACGGGATCGGGACTTCCGCAGATGAAATCACGGGACCGATGACTATTGTAACAGTAACTTTTCATGACATTATGAATACACATATAAAGCACTTAGATACATACCTTGACTCTAGCAGTTAATCCTCTTCGTCGACGTTGAGGTTTTTTAACTAAAACTTTAATGTCTTCCATCACTTGAGAAACTAGTTCTTCCGATAAACGGTAGCATTCAACAAAATTTTTATTTCGATTAATAATTTGCATTTCCCGAATGCTGGTACTTTGCCGGCGACTTTCTATTATATCCACAGCATTAGCTTCTCGTATTATAGCACTTAATATAAAATAACGCGCCATTTTAGTAAAAAAATATATAAAATTTGTATCAAATTTGTTCCACAACCACTAACTCACTCACGAACTCGGCACCTAATAGGCGAGTGAATTGCTGACAGGTGAATTCGTATTTGTAAATACTCGAACTCGACGTTCGAGGTGTAAAATTACCTTACAGAATGCCGAATTCATACTATAAACGTCAAAATCACAGACATGTATATTTAAGTAGACAACGCAAGTACCGCGATCTGTATGAAAACTAAGCGTGTCATATTTTTTGTACTGACCTTGACGCGTTATGACGTCACGAGCGCTTTTTAGTGATGTTAATTTCATTTTACGCTAAATCGATTAGGCCGCCACTCGCGCGGCGATTCTAGTATCGTCCTATCCCATCGAAGTAAATCGAAAGAAATCAGATCAAACTAGATCTATGTCTAAGAGGTAGTCAAATAAATGAATCGTAATCGATTACTAAATCGATTCAAGACAGAAAAATGATAATTACCATAGACAGAGGGATGATAAAATAAAGTTATAAACCTTTTAATATTCTAACAAGTAAACTAATGTGTTTTAGCTTTTTCTTACATATGCCCATTGAGTTACCATGTACTACGTACTAGAGAGGCCATCGAAAGAAAGTAATGAAACTGTCAATCAATCAATCTTTATGTCCCGTTGCATCGATCCATTTTCCTTTTATGTTCGGGTTACTTGGAAAACTGAAAAAACAAACATAGTCTAAGCAATAAGGAGTTTTCTTAAAAAACTCCCAAGATGACACTTTATAACTAATGGCGTCCATGTCATAATATTTATTTTTAGTACCTTTGTATTAAAATACTTAAAAGTTCTAGGTCAAGTCGTATTAAATGACAAAAAAATCTATGCCTTTTTTTCTGAAAAATTGCTCCTTCAAATTATCATTTTTCTGTTCGATTATAAAATCGATTAGAATCGAGAACTGTTGCATCAAATGAACATCACTAACCACAAAATTGGACAGAAAAATGAGAACAGAAAAATGAGAAGACGCTATTCATTGCTTGTTATCATACGACGCGATCTTTACCGTGCCAAGTAAAAGCCGCAATGTATTCCGAATCATTTCGTATGATTTGGTATCCGTGTTTGTCACGATCGTTTTCCACAGATATTCTTTATTTGATTTTAAAATAAATAGTGCATATTCTGATTAGAAAATTACTTACCGGTGGAAGGAAACATCTATGCTAACTCGGCCACTCACAGCTGTGGAGTTTCTACAGTTTATAACGGCGCAATTCGGCATTTTACTTTATTCAGCTTCACGTCTTTCCTTGGCGAACTGCAAGCGCGGACTGAGTGTAGGCCAGCGTCAAGTAAGTTTCATAAACTTAGTTTGGACACGGGAAGTACATACACTCGCTTAGTCTATCTTGATACATGTCTGTGGTCAAAATACTCACTTAGCACAGTTCGCCTCGTCGCCGCTCTCGACGATGTGGCGCCACTAGTACTGTCGAGTTTTACAGAATACGAAATCGAAAACTCACCGCGGATTCCGCGTTCGAGTTTTTATAATAACCTTACAGAATAGCACTGCAGATTCCATTGGCGCAACGTAATTTTAAGTTTTCATTTTATATTCAATTAGCTTTATAGTTATTAATTGTTAAGACTTGCATCGAGCAAGACGTATTGTAATAAGTTTATATTAAAGTATTTCTAAGTGAATTCGTAGTTTTTTTTGGGGCCTCCGGCTGTCTGAAACATAATTTGTGTAATTGTTTATTTATTCTGAATCTTTAAGTTTATTGATTTTTATCCTTTACATAAGCTGTATTTAATAAAAAATGTTTAAAACTCGAATTTTCGAAATTTTTGATTTATAAGTTCTATGTAACGTTTTATAATTAAGTTATGGTATAATTAAATGTAGATTTCACTTTTGTACAGCTTAGACATTTTTCTGTATGGATACAGTGCCTTTCGATTTGAAGTTGGATAACATTTCATTTTATAGGTACTATTATAAAATTAAGAGCATGAAAGAAAAAAAAAAGCATTTCTTCATAATGCTATTGTTACCACAAAAAATATTTTCTTAATCGCAAATTTTAAGAGAAAATAAATTAAAATTAAAATTGATGTGGCGACGTTATACATACAGACGTTAGAACAAAGTCCACCATAAGAATGACGTCATTTAGGAATAAGACGATTTTTAAACATTAATAAAAACCTAAATATTTTCAAAAAGTAAAAATTACTGTTAGTTTTTATCTAGTTTTAATTAAAATAAAAATAAAAACAAGTAGCAAAAAATTTTGAAATGTTGTAATTTTGGAGCACCCTGTAAAGTCTGTATTTGTATGAACATAAGTGGAGATCGCGTCCACTTATTTTCATGCGTAAACGATGATATTCATACTCAACAGGTAACTTGGATTAACAAATAGGATAGGTTATATCCCGTAAATCCCACGGGAACGGGAACTATTTATTTATTGCACGCCTCATAAGCGAAGCGTTGAGGTGGGTACTACTGTCACTTCGCGCAAAACATCTGATTTTTCAAACTTAAAATGTCTTTATGTATCATACATTGCACTTGTAAGATAATAAATACACACACATATTAAGAAAAAAACACTATTTTTAACATTCATGATATTTTTGATGTCATTTTTGTTATTTAAACTAGTTAAAAAACAGTTTAAAAAAGTTCTGTCTTGGACGTCCGTGTGTCTGTATGTGCGGAGGATTTTCTTGTTAACACGATAGCGACCGAAATACTTTACTAATCGAGTCTTTTTTTTTCTCTTACGCTTGAGTATGCTCAGGAATAGAACCCTTTCATTTTTCAGGGTCTGATTCGATGTGGTTTAATTGTTATTAAATAAACAAAAATAATAATTAATAAATAATTATTAAAAAAAAATTATGAGGCGTGCACTTTTGGATTTTCCAAACTTTTTTCGTTTATTTCTATCTGAATAACCTATCAAAAGTAACATTCAATTGTGTAAATTTTATTTATTACGGATTCAACATCAAACAACTCTACGGTAAGTATCAAGGTGCGTATTAACTATAGAGCTATTATTTATTACCTTACCTATATGTTATAGCTAATTACTGCTGGGCGCTGCAGCTGGCTGCGATTTCGTCCATGTATCTACTGAAAGGTTTCATGACATAATATGAGCACAGGGGAATAAAATAAAAAGACCAGTATGTACATCCAAAAATATTTATTTCAATGATTACAAATTATCCTTAATCTAATTTTGAAAATCTAACACTGAATTAGATTCCTTACAATATTATTCAAATTAATAACAAAATAACGTATTTTACGACAAATTAATATTGAACTAATTATGTAGTTAAAACACGAAAGCGCATTACCTTATTATACCAGCTGCATTAACCAAAAATTTTATATGATAATAAGTATAATATTTTCAACTGATATCAAAATGTACGAAAAATAGTACTTAATAAGTAATTGAACTGAGAACATAATTTAATATTCACACAAAGCTGTATTGTTTCGATATACGTTGTTTTTATTGTAAACTGCATTACATATTTTGATAAAAAAATACTGTAAAACAACAGATGATGAAATTTTCAAAATGAAAAAAAAAATACAAATTTGCCGCGCAATCGACATTTGACAGCTCTACGACTGAATGAGGCGGTTAAAAAAGTTTGTATAATATTAATAGAAATAATTATCGAGATTTAAATTGCTCTACACAAGATTTATTTTGTTTGTTTTATTACTATACTTCTTAAAGACACAATTAACTCGTACTCGTAATACGATACCTTGGAGTTGGAGCGAAAATATTGTTTGTAATAATTTGGCTAGGAAAATACAACAAATCAAAAACACTATTTACTATGGAAAAAAAACCAGGAAGGTGAAAAACATATATTTACGATTTCGATGCACTCGACTTTTAGTAAAATAATAGGTAGGTAAAAATATTATTATGGTTTTGATCACAGACATATCTGTGGTTTTGATTTTAGCTACTAGTATCAGAAAGCTGCGTGTTCAATGCACGTCGGGGTCACACAACTGTGGAGGATACAGTAGACAATATACCTAATGAAGTTTTCATCTTTTTATTTTACTGCAAATACAAAATAAAAATTAAACAATGGTAATGTAAATTCTAAACAAACTACTACCAAAATACAATTAGAACAAAAATCATTTGACTGGTTGATTTCACCCAGAGGCCAGAGGCGGCTCGTGACAAAATTGTATGGGTGTTCACTTGAAATAAAACAACGAAAATACAATAGCGTAGCGGGATAATTTATTACAAAAAAAAATGAGCACCACATTTTATAAATGTCTATAACACTAAAAATTACAAAGTACAGGCTATTTCAAAACGAATTCAATGATTATCAATAATTAGTAAATCACCGAATTTGCATTCGCGAGCGTACCTACGCGTAGGTATCCATAGTGTTTGTTTATACTAAAGGAATGGCAACGTCGCAATTGCTGCTGTCATGCGATGCGGCAACGTTGCGTGAGACTCAAAACGCTACCTGCTACGGTATGAACGATTGTTATAAAAATAAAAGTTATACATATTTGTTGGCGTAAACTATTTTATTCATCATTAATTTTGGAAAATAAATAATGTCAAAATTGATTACAATAAAACGCAGTTTTATTTTATTACATTACAGGTAAATTAGCTTGGAGAAATTTTTGCGTTTGTAGTAGTGTATGGTCAGCAAATAAAAAAAAACAACATTTTATTTTTAGTTTTTATTCAAGTATATAATATTAGTATTATTAATATTTTATTAGTTCCAAACATTACAAGCAGTGCCGATTTTTACTTCAGTGAAGACGTGTATGAATTAGGTGTTCTCCGGCCAAAAATGTAAACCACGGTAAAAGTGAAACTGTTCGAACGGTTCCGAACACTGCTTTGTGTAGCGCATGTCGCGTGACGGTCGGCTGCCGAGTAGGTATACCTACTCGGCAGCCGCGATACACGCGACATGCGCTACACAGACCAAAAAGTTTGAGACGATGTAATAAAAGTTTCACTTTAATAACAAACAATAACAACAATAACAAACAATAACAACAATCAACAAATACAAAATTTAACAATTAAACTACGTAATAATTATAATTTTCGAATGAAATGTGTGCTTTATGTTCTAACGGTACCAAGCGACTGACGCCGGACTGCACGAGGCACCTGCGGACAGCGTAAACTGGTTTATTCTGGTTTTGTGCGTGTTTCCACTTTCCACTATCAAGTGACGATTTATTTATTTGTTTTGTTTCGTAATTATTATGGTCAAATATTAATTACGAAACAAATTATTATGAACAAGATATTTTATTGTTTCACGGTATTCGCCTTGTCATTGGCTCAAGGACGTAAAATTGAATGATAAGTATATTATTTTTTTTATAAAGTCAAAACCATTTTCTTTAAAACATAAATCAGAGTATTGCTAGGGATAAGTATAAAATTAAATAGTAATGTTAGGATATCGAAACATTTTTGTATAGGCTAGAACGATATAATGGAAACGCGCTCTAAGATCTGAGTAATATACACACCACTACATATGCAAAAATTTCTCGAGACTAATTTCACTGTACACTATTGTTTTTTTTTATCAAAACACTAGCGACCCGTCCCGGCTTCGCACGGGCATTAAATGTCTGTCTGTCTGTCTGTCTGTCTGTCTGTCTGTCTGTCTGTCTGTCTGTCTGTCTGTATGTGAAGGCATCACGGGAAAACTGACGGTTCGATTTCGATGAAACTTGGTATAATTATACCTTATTATCCTGGGCGTAAAATAGGATACTTTTTATCCTGGAAAAATACGTAGAAAAAAAATTAATCTTAATTCTTCAGTTTTATCCATAGACGTTGTTCTGTAGAGTGTAGAACCGCGAACACACGTTCCGTATTATTATAGGCCTAGCCGTATTTGGGTCCAATAGATATTTATAAGATGTCATTGTCAGAGTTACTCAAAATGGAGAAATAAACCATCCACGCGAAGACCGACATCCGCGCGGACGGAGTCGCGGGCGGAAGCTAGTTTTATATAAATGGGTTTAGTTCTGAAAAGAACTTTTTAAATCGGTTTAGTTACTTACTAAACGAATTATTATCAAGCGTAAATTCCGCACACGTCCATCACGTAGGGAGCCGACCGCGCGAGTAAGCCCGAAGCCGCGCGGCAAGTTTATTTCGTGATCTTAACCCCCCTCCCGTACCCCTGCCCGAGTGACGCCTACAACGCATAGCTAGCCGAATACAGTTTATTTTTTATTTTTTTTTTTAACTCGTGATATCTTTTGAATGGATTGTCAGAATCGAATAATTCAAAAAGTAATATAAAGATATTGAAGCAGTCTTAAATAATACATCGTTTATTTTGATAAGGGTTAATACCAAGGTACAAATAAAGAGCTTTTTGTAGCGGTGGTATTTTAATTTCTTTTTTTCAATAAAAAAACGCTTATTGTGACATGACTGTAATAGTTAGAGATATGCTGCCGCTGATTTTTTGTAGATAATGGTGTGTTCTAAAAAATGTAGTATATCATTTTGTTCTATCATCAATAGTTTTCGCAGCGCACGCGATGTAAGGTAGTTTTTTGATATTTTTTTCACACCTTGGATTACGTTATCGTAATTTTAGTAAGGATGCCTATTTTTTTTGAAAATGAAATATAGCCTATGTCACTCAGAAATGATGTAGCTTTCCAACAGTGAAAGAATTTTTCAAATCTGCCAAGTAGTTTCGGAGCCTATTCAATTCATACAAACAAACAAACAAAAAATCAAACCTTTCCTCTTTATAATATTTGTATAGATGTATGTATTTGAGTAGTTAGCAGCATATAATATTCTGAATTTCTGATCCATGCCTATTCACTCAAAACTAATAACACTAATGATTTGTAACAGTAAATTATTTCAATAGGTATTTGAACATTTCATAACCAACAAGTAAGAATAATTCGTATACAAGATACAATAACAAATCTAATACACTATTTATTATTTTATTATATTTCATTATGTGAAAATAACCAGGAAGGTGAAAAACATATTTACGAAAACAAAGTAACATATGGTTTTGCTATTAGCTATCAGGAAAAAAAATCGTATTGGAACAAAAGAAGGATTGTAACTGAATTAGGTAATTAGGTATGTTTGTTTCTGGGTGCACCGTTTTCGACGACGCGACGGCCGACGCGTGACGTAAACAGAGTAGGTACCTACTTTGCTAAAACAAACTAAGTAATAAAATTGTGTGTCTGTCTGAAAATTCGCTAAAGCATATTTTACCAATGTTTGCAAGTTTGTGATTACTTTGATAGTTTATCGATTTATAATAATTGTATACTTATACCATTGTTTAAAAATATTCAAACACAATATGATATAGGTACCTACTGATTTATCACTGGTTTCAGTGATGAACTGATGAGTCAATGTTAGCCACAATACTAATCACTTTCGTCATACATGTGTATGAACTATGATTGATGTGATTTGCAATGTGGTGAAATTTCATAAAAATCACGGGCCAATTTTTTGTTTTGAATCCCACCGAAAATACATATACATATTACTAATTGCGTTATTAGAATAATTAATTACTATACCCACGATCAATTATTACAATTTACAATATAGTCTCAAATGCATACTAGAGAAATATTGCAATTTGAATCAAAAAATGCATAGCATACAAAAATAAATTCACAACACAAGAAATTCCGCGCGCAAATCATAGCGCGTGTCAATGAAATCAAGAATGTAATTTTATATCAAGCCGACGACGACGCCGAACTAAAGTACCTACAGTACCATTTACCTTCAGTGTACAATACAGTTTACAGACCTACGACGGACGAACAATAATGAGTAATAAATTGTTTACAAAAAAAAACATAGTTTCTAAGGTCATTAGTTTTATTTTATTTTATTGTTATTTTCTTTGAACGATTGGAAATGAAATTACTCAATTATTACACATAGAACTTTGATTTATTAGAATTATGCGAATTATGTATAAGATAACGAACGCGAATGCACGACATCTAGCGCGTCAATGTCTAAACATCGCCATTCGTTTAGACATTGACGCGCTAGATGTCGTGCTTTATGTCGTGTTTCGCTTGGCAAAAGTCACACACACTACTGTAGAAGTGTCAAATTTTGCCGGTATTTCACTGTTGTTTTTCTAAGTAAATAATGTAAGTTATTGATTAAAAAGGTCGAACGCGGACACATTTCATTGTAGAGAAGTGATAAAATGATTAGTTTTAAAGAAATAGTGTCTGTGTTAAGTGTTTAGTCGTCATCAAAAATGTATGGAGGGACGGTCGGAACATCCACGTTAAACAAGAATTATTTCATATAGGTTTTCTATTCAAGAACTGCTCTTACCAATTCAAGATCCTTGGCATCTTGTGGATGTGGATAACCTGAGCATGATGGTTGATCAGTAGTATTTGATATGTCAATTAAGGCAAATTGAGATGGATGGTCTGCCTGAAAGAGATAAAAATGTTACTTATAACATTGGATATGGTCCCAAGTAATAATAAATAGATTGCTACAGAAACATGGACTCAATGTTTGGTAAATTGTAAAACTTTTAGTATTTTTTTTATTAAAAGCATTTATTGAACAAACATAGTGTATTATACTTATGGATAGTGTAGCTTTCCAACAACGAAAGAATTAAAAAAATTGGACCAGTAGTTTTGAGGTCTTTTTGTGCATACACAATCAAATCTTTCCTTTTTACAATATTAAGTATAGAAAAAGATTTTAATAATGTAGGTAATATCTTAAAAACTAAAAAAATAACTCAGTAGGTTTTAAGTACCAGTCATCACACCACTTGTCTCATGACACTCTAGGTCTCTAGAGCATATCAGTCAAAAAAGATATTGTGAAGCTTAAGTAAATGAATCCTTAGACACTATCGGAAATTTAAGAACAATTATAATCTTTTTTCCATTAAAATAATATCCTGGTTTTATTATATCGTAATATTGTCTTAATTCTAACTCTAAAATTCTATCCTTACCATATATAGTATTTAATTTTATTAATATATCCTTTAACACATTTGAACTTAACATAGAATGATGTGTTGAGGACGTACGAATGAAAGCTAATGTATTTTCAATTCTAACCAATTCTTGCAATATATCATCTACATTTTCTGTCATTATGCTAAGGATTTGGGCAAATTTAGCATATTTTATCAAACGGGATATTTGTATCCTGGAATCAGATAAATTTAAAGTCAATAACGTTCAAGATAGAATTCGAGGACAACCACTGAAAATAAGTAATATCGACTTAAATGAAATACACTTCAACCACAGCCCTGAAAATCATGTAAAGTTGAATTCAATAAATTTGGAAGATCTGCATAAGATTCATACTAAGGTACTGATGCAAGCACCGATTGAACTAGAAAAGAATACATCGACGATATACCATACCACTGTCCCAATTTATACATTCCTTTTGGGCACTTTGCTACTTTTCGCAACTTACAAAGTAATCCGTTATAAGAACGTTACGTGCTGGAAGAATCAAGACGACCCTAATACAAAGACGGAAGATCAAGACAGTCAAAATTGTACCGAATCTTCGCCAGGACCACAGTTTCCAGCAACATTTTATCACACCGTGCTCAAATAGTTGCTGGTCTTCGGGGGGAGGAGTTACGCCAACGGATCCCCAAGACATTGCTGCGTCGACGTTTCTCACGGGAACGTATTGTACGGACGTAGCAGATTCCATTGGCGCAACGTAATTTTAAGTTTTCATTTTATATTCAATTAGCTTTATAGTTATTAATTGTTAAGACTTGCATCGAGCAAGACGTATTGTAATAAGTTTATATTAAAGTATTTCTAAGTGAATTCGTAGTTTTTTTTGGGGCCTCCGGCTGTCTGAAACATAATTTGTGTAATTGTTTATTTATTCTGAATCTTTAAGTTTATTGATTTTTATCCTTTACATAAGCTGTATTTAATAAAAAATGTTTAAAACTCGAATTTTCGAAATTTTTGATTTATAAGTTCTATGTAACGTTTTATAATTAAGTTATGGTATAATTAAATGTAGATTTCACTTTTGTACAGCTTAGACATTTTTCTGTATGGATACAGTGCCTTTCGATTTGAAGTTGGATAACATTTCATTTTATAGGTACTATTATAAAATTAAGAGCATGAAAGAAAAAAAAAAGCATTTCTTCATAATGCTATTGTTACCACAAAAAATATTTTCTTAATCGCAAATTTTAAGAGAAAATAAATTAAAATTAAAATTGATGTGGAGACGTTATACATACAGACGTTAGAACAAAGTCCACCATAAGAATGACGTCATTTAGGAATAAGACGATTTTTAATTATTTTTAGATTAATTATTTATTGCGTAGCTTAATTTTAATTTTAATTTTTCTGTGATTTTATGTATTGATTATTATTATATTTTGTGACATGTCAATTTTATATTTTATGATTGTGAGCTTAATTTTATATGTGTATTAGTGATTTTTGTGTATTGTGTGTAAAATGAGTCTCTGTTACTCGTAAATAAAGAATTTATTATTATTATTATTATTTAAACATTAATAAAAACCTAAATATTTTCAAAAAGTAAAAATTACTGTTAGTTTTTATCTAGTTTTAATTAAAATAAAAATAAAAACAAGTAGCAAAAAATTTTGAAATGTTGTAATTTTGGAGCACCCTGTAAAGTCTGTATTTGTATGAACATAAGTGGAGATCGCGTCCACTTATTTTCATGCGTAAACGATGATATTCATACTCAACAGGTAACTTGGATTAACAAATAGGATAGGTTATATCCCGTAAATCCCACGGGAACGGGAACTATTTATTTATTTTCGTTTATTTCTATCTGAATAACCTATCAAAAGTAACATTCAATTGTGTAAATTTTATTTATTACGGATTCAACATCAAACAACTCTACGGTAAGTATCAAGGTGCGTATTAACTATAGAGCTATTATTTATTACCTTACCTATATGTTATAGCTAATTACTGCTGGGCGCTGCAGCTGGCTGCGATTTCGTCCATGTATCTACTGAAAGGTTTCATGACATAATATGAGCACAGGGGAATAAAATAAAAAGACCAGTATGTACATCCAAAAATATTTATTTCAATTATTACAAATTATCCTTAATCTAATTTTGAAAATCTAACACTGAATTAGATTCCTTACAATATTATTCAAATTAATAACAAAATAACGTATTTTACGACAAATTAATATTGAACTAATTATGTAGTTAAAACACGAAAGCGCATTACCTTATTATACCAGCTGCATTAACCAAAAATTTTATATGATAATAAGTATAATATTTTCAACTGATATCAAAATGTACGAAAAATAGTACTTAATAAGTAATTGAACTGAGAACATAATTTAATATTCACACAAAGCTGTATTGTTTCGATATACGTTGTTTTTATTGTAAACTGCATTACATATTTTGATAAAAAATACTGTAAAACAACAGATGATGAAATTTTCAAAATGAAAAAAAAATACAAATTTGCCGCGCAATCGACATTTGACAGCTCTTGTATAATATTAATAGAAATAATTATCGAGATTTAAATTGCTCTACACAAGATTTATTTTGTTTGTTTTATTACTATACTATACTTCTTAAAGACACAATTAACTCGTACTCGTAATACGATACCTTGGAGTTGGAGCGAAAATATTGTTTGTAATAATTTGGCTAGGAAACTAATTGAAATTAAAATAATAATAATTAGAAAAATGTATTGTGAAACTGTTTAAAGCAAAAAACGTTTCGTTACACCAATTATGTTTATGAATGAAATACAAATGATTGCATGCTTTCAAAATACAAGACTTATGTACTAATGAAACTTTTCTTCAGTTCCTTGTTGAAGCTAAAAACGTTGTTTCATTATAGAAACACGGTAGTAGGTCCGCCGTGTTTTGTTAGTTTTTAAAGTGACATTCGAAAATGAAACAACGATTTACGGAAAAGCACATAAAAATATAACATCACAGGGAGATAGAAACGCGTTTCATCGAGATTGGGTATCTAGTACCTATAAAGATAATTGGATGATTGGAATACTTAATGAAAATAGGAATTGTAGAGTCAGTATGTAATAATTCAGATTAGTAATTTATTGATATGATATTAGATACAGATATAATTGAAGACGTGTGCCTTGATTTCTTTATGTTCTCATTATCTATTGGGCTTGTTTCTTTTCGTTTTTGTCTTATGAGAGGTACTTTGTCATTCTGCCACTGAATCGAACTGATCACTGTACCTTCTCTAGTGTCTAATTTCTCATTTTCTATTTCATTGTCTCCAGTTTTATTTACTGTTGGTAAACTGTTACTACGATTTCTAATGAAGATATTTTTATTTAATTTTTGCTGTATCATATTATTCTTAGGACTAAAATTTTTTTGGGTGGTTTCGCTCATATTGTTCCCACGAGTAAGGACGAACTAAGTAGTCACTTGAAGGGTGACGCCTATTCCTCCAAGAAGGCTCCATACAACAACGTTGGCCGGGTCCGTTGAGGTTGGCGCTATCAACTTGCTACCTGCAAGCCATTCATCCTTTCAGCGCGTATCCCACCTTAGGATTAGGGTGAATTTTTAGAGAGGCTTTCTACCTCGTGACACGGGCGATTAAGCCAATGCCCCCGATCCCATGACTAGACCGTGAGATTGCGGGTTGAGGAGGTCATTTCCTACCCCCAACATAACTTGCTTCTTAGGCAGGTTGCATCGGGTTATTTACCGCCGCCCGAGACTCGGCGTTGTTGCTCGTTTAGCACCACCCAGGGGAGACGTGTAGGGTGAGTCTAGGAATAGATGGTAAATCCTACGGACGCGAGCAACTTCCTCCCCAAACGACAAATTAATATTGAACTAATTATGTAGTTAAAACACGAAAGCGCATTACCTTGTTATACCAGCTGCATTAACCAAAAATTGTATATGATAATATAATATTTTCAACTGATATCAAAATGTACGAAAAATAGTACTTAATAAGTAATTGAACTGAGAACATAATTTAATATTCACACAAAGCTGTATTGTTTCGATATACGTTGTTTTTATTGTAAACTGCATTACATATTTTGATAAAAAAATACTGTAAAACAACAGATGATGAAATTTTCAAAATGAAAAAAAAATACAAATTTGCCGCGCAATCGACATTTGACAGCTCTACGACTGAATGAGGCGGTTAAAAAAGTTTGTATAATATTAATAGAAATAATTATCGAGATTTAAATTGCTCTACACAAGATTTATTTTGTTTGTTTTATTACTATACTATACTTCTTAAAGACACAATTAACTCGTACTCGTAATACGATACCTTGGAGTTGGAGCGAAAATATTGTTTGTAATAATTTGGCTAGGAAACTAATTGAAATTAAAATAATAATAATTAGAAAAATGTATTGTGAAACTGTTTAAAGCAAAAAACGTTTCGTTACACCAATTATGTTTATGAATGAAATACAAATGATTGCATGCTTTCAAAATACAAGACTTATGTACTAATGAAACTTTTCATGCATTTTGTTCGAAACTGTTGAAAATATATCTCAATAATCTAAATTTTGATACTGGTAGCACCATCTGTTGGCATTAATACTTACTAGAGTTCATTGATATGTTTAGTCTGTAGTTATCTGTGCAATAAATTCAGTTCCTTGTTGAAGCTAAAAACGTTGTTTCATTATAGAAACACGGTAGTAGGTCCGCCGTGTTTTGTTAGTTTTTAAAGTGACATTCGAAAATGAAACAACGATTTACGGAAAAGCACATAAAAATATAACATCACAGGGAGATAGAAACGCGTTTCATCGAGATTGGGTATCTAGTACCTATAAAGATAATTGGATGATTGGAATACTTAATGAAAATAGGAATTGTAGAGTCAGTATGTAATAATTCAGATTAGTAATTTATTGATATGATATTAGATACTTAGGTCGAGTGAACGCGTTTTTACAATAATTATTCGTTCTATTATACAAAGTATGTTTTAAACTAAATTTTCGAATTTCATCGTGTATTTTACAATAATTTGTTTTGAATGATATATAGATATATATACATATATAGTTAACTAATTATAATACTAACATAGTTTTAAGGTACACACTAACAATTATAAGGATGAATAGATTATTCAGATAGAAATAAACGAAAATAAATAAATAGTTCCCGTTCCCGTGGGATTTACGGGATATAACCTATCCTATTTGTTAATCCAAGTTACCTTCGATTCAGTACCTAGTATTTGCGTGAAAATGTAACAAACATATTCACATACATACATGCTCATACATCCATCCTCACAAATTTTCGCATTTATAATATTATAGTAACTAGGATAGGATAGGATAGGATAGGATTTTGATCATTTTTTTCTCTACGTTACATTAAGTAAATATAAATATATATGTATTCTGTGCGGTGAAACTTTGTTTTGTTCTGTAGGCAGGTATGTTATAACTATGGAAGCTTCAAAATAATTAAAAAAACAATCTTTCTACTATTTTAACCTCTATTAACGTGAAAGCTTATACGATCTATGAAATTATACCTATTTGTTATTCTTTCACGCAAAAACAGCTGATCGGATTATCATGAAGTTTTGGTAAGTATATAATAATATGTAGTATTTAATAAACTACTTATATGCTTTTAAAAATATGAATAATAGCGTGTTTATGAAAAAGTAAATCCTAGCCTATATATTAATTAACACATTACAAAAGTTCAATTTAAATCAATCGAATGTGACCGGTATTAAACATAATATTATTATGAAGAAGATACCTAACCACCTAAGCAATTTTGATTATGACCATTTCTGACTGAAACGAAAGTTTATGTAAATTAGAATATTGTAGCCATATATCTGTTAGTGTTTTAATAAGTAGACAATTTTGTATTGACTTGTTATTTTTGTAAGAACACCGGTCTTCAATACATTTAAATACATACTTCCTATTAATTTAAAACCTCTATAAACGTGAAATCTGAAATTATTATATTTGTTATTCTTTTACACAAAAACAGCTGATCGGATCATCGTGAAGACTAATAATTGGCAAACTGTATATAATATTATGTAGTATTTAATAAACTATAATATTATGCTTTTAAAAATATACGTGTTTGTGAAAAAGTAAATTCTAGCCTATGTTCAAATAAAACTAGTAGGTAGCGTTTATTTCCCTCTGAGTAAGTAGTGTGTATTGTGTATCAAAAGTAACATTCAATTATGTATTGTGTTAATTTTATTTATTACGGATTCAACATCAAACAACTCTACGGTAAGTATCAAGGTGCGTATTAACTATAGAGCTATTATTTATTACCTTACCTATATGTTATAGCTAATTACTGCTGGGCGCTGGCTGCGATTTCGTCCATGTATCTACTGAAAGGTTTCATGACATAATATGAGCACAGGGGAATAAAATAAAAAGACCAGTATGTACATCCAAAAATATTTATTTCAATTATTACAAATTATCCTTAATCTAATTTTGAAAATCTAACACTGAATTAGATTCCTTACAATAATATTATTCAAATTAATAACAAAATAACGTATTTTACGACTAAATTAATATTGAACTAATTATGTAGTTAAAACACGAAAGCGCATTACCTTGTTATACCAGCTGCATTAACCAAAAATTTTATATGATACAATATTTTCAACTGATATCGAAATGTACGAAAATAGTAATAATGTAATTGAACTGAGAACATAATATTTTAATATTCAGACAAAGCTGTATTGTTTCGATATACGTAGTTTTTATTGTAAACTGCACATATTTTCATAGAAAAATACTGTAAAACAACAGATGATGAAATTTTCAAAAAGAAAAAAAAATACAAATTTGCCGCGCAATCGACATTAATTGACAGTTCTAAAAGTTTGTACCTATAGGTAATATTAATAGAAATAATTATCGAGATTTAAATGGCTCTACACGAGATTTATTTTGTTTTTTTTATTACTATACTTCATAAAGACACAATTAACTCGTACCTACTCGTAATACGATACCTTGAAGTTGGAGCGAAAATATTGTTTGTAATAATTTGGCTAGGTAACTAATTATTGAAATGAAAATAATAATTAGAAAAATGCATTGTGAAACCGTTTTAAGCAAAAAACGTTTCGATAAACGAATTATGTTTTTGAATGAAATACAAATTATTGCATGCTTTTAAAATACAAGACTTAACTATCTACTAATGAAAGTTTTCATGCATTTTGTTCGAAACACGGTAGGTCCGCCGTGTTTTGTTACTTTAAAAGTGACATTCGAAAATGAAACAACGATTTACGGAAAAGCACAGATAGAAACGCGTTTAATCGAGATTGGGTATCTAATATTAAGATAATTGGAATACTTAATGAAAATAGGAATTGTAGAGTCAGTAATAATTCAGATTAGTTTATTGATATCATATTAGATACTTACTTAGGTCGAGTGAACGCGTTTTTACAATTCGTTCTATACAAAGTATGTTTTAAACTAAATTTTCGAATTTCATCGTGTATTTTACAATTGTTTTGAATGATTTGAGTGCGAAATGTACTAATTATTATTGTACAGTAGGGTGGAGTGAAAAATATTATTATTTTCGTTTCGGCATACCTGTAAAAAGATGTCATTTTTGCTCATAAATACACATGCAAAATTTAACATCATGAACTTTCAGAAATTCAAAAAATTTAGTCGAAAATCATTAAAGTTTAATTTTGACAAATTATTTCTTTTGGGAAGCACTGAACAACGTCCTCACTGTACGACAGCCGGAACCGGACATCGTTTGTATAATGCTTTACAAAAAGGAAATTACATAACGTAACAAACTTTCCTTGAGTTTGTTATATATTTGGTTAAATGGAATCACGCGCCTAGTTACTTTTCACTTAACGCGCGATGTGTTGAGAAATTTAACTAGGCACCTACTGCTTTCATTAATTAGAGAGAGTTAATTAAATAAAGGTTGTGAAGGAAAATTGAACGTGATGTATCCATATTGTTGAAGAATAAATGAATTTGGACGGCTTTAAATAATTATAAAATTAATAATTTCAATGTCAAAAGTGAGAGATTAACGAACTAATTAAAATATAATGTTAACGCTCTGACTTATTTCATCATATCTATCATATATTTTGTTCAATCAATATGAGGGCAATATAAAAATAAAGTAGTAGGAAAAATTCGTGCAGGATAAATTAAAATATAACATAGTATAAAACAAAGTCGCTTTCTCTGTCCATATGTCCCTTTGTATGTTTAAATCTTTAAAACTACGCAACGGATTTTGATGCGGTTTTTAGGGTTCCGTACCTCAAAAGGAAAAAACGGAACCCTTATAGGATTACTTTGTTGTCCGTCCGTCCGTCCGTCTGTCAAGACCCTTTTTCTCAGGAACGCGTGGAGGTATGAAGCTGAAATTTATATCAATTACTCAGGTCTACTGTCCCTTGAAGCTGTGAAAAAATCAAACTTCTAAGCCAACGCAATCAAAAGATACAGCCGTTTATGCCGCAAAAACCACGTTCCAAGGACGCTTATTTGTCTCAATGGTTGGATTTTTAATGAATTTATAAGCTTTCCGTCCTTTATTCTCCATCAAGGTGGGACGAGCTTCGTTTACTTCGTACGCTTACATAAACTAAATAATAAGTATAATTTGCTACGCTCAACCAAGTTACATTGCCTCTTTCCTAGTCAGTATGCATCGTGAAAAAAAATTTGTTTAAGGACATTCAAGGGGTAACAATAACCGGCCTCTTTTAAGTCTTTAGTTAACGTTTTTTATTAATTTAAGTAAGTTTTGTATTATAATGTTTAAGTTCATCCAATATAATATCTATGATCATGTAACAACTCAACATCATAAAGACCGTGATGAAAATGGGTGAATAAGTAGATAGGTATCGAGTGGAATGAAATCCGAGAAAAGGTGTAATATCGACAATTTGAACCAGCATCCTGTATCCTCAAAAACATATATTTAGGATAAATCCCCTTGACTATGTTCAATATATTAATGTGAAGTGTTTATGTTTGACATTCGTTCGATGCGATGAGGTGCGTTTATGTTCGGTAATCCAATTCACGGGATGTCCCACACATAAAAATTGCAAAAAACTCAGGATTTTATGATTTAGAAGTGTTGAATTAATTTTAAATAGTTTAGGATGACTTAAGATTTCTTGTTTTAATTTTACTTAAGAGAAAATTAAACCAAAGTTCCAAAATTTAATCCTAAAAACTGACATCTTACGGATTGCAGTACTGTCCCCTTTTCGAAATGTGATCTTTATTTAACAATTTCTCAGCAATTTCGCTATTTATTACTTACTGCAAACATTTAAATTATTGTAATTTCGTTGTAGTTTTCAAGTGTAATAATCTCATAATACATTTTAATACAATTATATTATTGAAGTGAAAACTTCTTTAGCGGCGTTGGGTATAAAATCTTAAACTCGCGTCAGGACACGTGACCTGATCGAAAAAGCGTAAGACGGATGGATATCAAACATGCTCAACGTTAATAATCAAGTTTTCACTTCTGCCGGCACTCCCGGAGTGCAACCCGTCTTTTTTAGGGTTCCGTAGCCAAAATGGCAAAAACGGAACCCTTATAGTTTCGTCATGTCCGTCTGTCCGTCTGTCCGTCTGTCCGTCTGTCACAGCCGATTTACTCGGAAACTATAAGTACTACAGTGATGAAATTTGATGGGAATATGTGTTGTATGAACCGCTACAAAAATATGACACTAAATAGTAAAAAAAAGAATTGGGGGTGGGGCCCCCCATACATGTAACTGAGGGATGAAATTTTTTTTTTCGATGTACATACCCGTGTGGGGTATCAATGGAAAGGTCTTTTAAAATGATATAAAGTTTTCTAAAAAACATTTTTCTTAAAGTGAACGGTTTTTGAGATATCAGCTCTCAAAGTCGTAAAAAGTATGTCCCCCCCCCTCTATTTTTATAACTACGGGGTATAAAATTCTAAAAAAAATAGAGGTGATGCATGCTAATTAACTCTTTCAACGATTTTTGGTTTGATCAAAGTATCTCTTATAGTTTTTGAGATAGGTTGATTTAACTGTAATTTATTATATTTGCTGCTACGGAACCCTTTGTGCGCGAGCCCGACTCGCACTTGGCCGGTTTTATTTTAAAATTAGTTTTAATCGTGTCCCCTTGGTATCTGTTAACTGGACATGTCCTGCACCGTTACCGTAAATGCTCAATAATTTCGTTCGGTTTTTTTTCTACCTATCAGTTAAACGTTTTTCAAACCGCTCATCTAATTTTATTTCCCGTTGCTTTTTGACTGTTTGTTTCACCTTGGGAATTAATTATGTTTAATTTATACTCTGTTCTGTATTTATTATATAAGTTGTGTAATTCTTGTGCAATTAGTTATTACTAGTCATCGCTAGATGTCACAGTAATAAAATATAATTAATCTGATATTGATGTAGATGGCGCTAGTAGTTTGTATATTATTGTGATATTATAAGTTTGCAGCTTAAATCAATATGTAAATAGCCATCAATAAAATTTAACTATACATTTTTTTGTGAATTATAGTGTTAGCATTATATTTCATGAATTGTATACGGTTCATGAAATATAATGCTAACACTTTAAAGTACATACTAAGAAAAATATGTATATATAGTTAAATTTTTTGATGGTTATTTAAATATTGATATAATTCTGCAAACTTATAATATTATCACAATAATATACAAACTACTAGCGCCATCTACATCAATATCAGATTAATTATATTTTATTACTGTGACATCTAGCGATAACAGGTAATAACTAATTGCACAAGAATTACTGCCAGATTCTAATAGATGGCGTTGTTTTGTATTTCATAATTACTGAATTTACGGAATAAAATTTTAACATTACATTATGGATGGCAAAAATCAGTGCAATATGAAATAAAAAATGCACTTTTCATTTTTTATGTTAATTATAATGTTGCTTTAGCGAAAAAGCTTTAGTTATTTAAATAATTAAAACTAGTGGCGCCATCTACATTAGTTTCCTGTATCATTTATTTTATATCTGTGACATCTAGTGGAGACTAGAAGAATCGAAATTTATAATGATTACAGACTCCTTCTAATAGATGGCGCTGTATACAATTTCAATATTATACAATTCATGAAATATAATGCTAACACTATAATTCACAAAAAAATGTATAGTTAAATTTTATTGATGGCTATTTACATATTGATTTAAGCTGCAAACTTATAATATCACAATAATATACAAACTACTAGCGCCATCTACATCAATATCAGATTAATTATATTTTATTACTGTGACATCTAGCGATGACTAGTAATAACTAATTGCACAAGAATTACACAACTTATATAATAATACAGAACAGAGTATAAATTAAACATAATTAATTCCCAAGGTGAAACAAACAGTCAAAAAGCAACGGGAAATAAAATTAGATGAGCGGTTTGAAAAACGTTTAACTGATAGGTAGAAAAAAAACCGAACGAAATTATTGAGCATTTACGGTAACGGTGCAGGACATGTCCAGTTAACAGATACCAAGGGGACACGATTAAAACTAATTTTAAAAAAAGACGGGTTGCACTCCGGGAGTGCCGGCAGAAGTGAAAACTTGATTATTAACGTTGAGCATGTTTGATATCCATCCGTCTTACGCTTTTTCGATCAGGTCACGTGTCCTGACGCGAGTTTAAGATTTTATACCCAACGCCGCTAAAGAAGTTTTCACTTCAATAATATAATTGTATTAAAATGTATTATGAGATTATTACACTTGAAAACTACAACGAAATTACAATAATTTAAATGTTTGCAGTAAGTAATAAATAGCGAAATTGCTGAGAAATTGTTAAATAAAGATCACATTTCGAAAAGGGGACAGTACTGCAATCCGTAAGATGTCAGTTTTTAGGATTAAATTTTGGAACTTTGGTTTAATTTTCTCTTAAGTAAAATTAAAACAAGAAATCTTAAGTCATCCTAAACTATTTAAAATTAATTCAACACTTCTAAATCATAAAATCCTGAGTTTTTTGCAATTTTTATGTGTGGGACATCCCGTGAATTGGATTACCGAACATAAACGCACCTCATCGCATCGAACGAATGTCAAACATAAACACTTCACATTAATATATTGAACATAGTCAAGGGGATTTATCCTAAATATATATTTTTGAGGATACAGGATGCTGGTTCAAATTGTCGATATTACACCTTTTCTCGGATTTCATTCCACTCGATACCTATCTACTTATTCACCCATTTTCATCACGGTCTTTATGATGTTGAGTTGTTACATGATCATAGATATTATATTGGATGAACTTAAACATTATAATACAAAACTTACTTAAATTAATAAAAAACGTTAACTAAAGACTTAAAAGAGGCCGGTTATTGTTACCCCTTGAATGTCCTTAAACAAATTTTTTTTCACGATGCATACTGACTAGGAAAGAGGCAATGTAACTTGGTTGAGCGTAGCAAATTATACTTATTATTTAGTTTATGTAAGCGTACGAAGTAAACGAAGCTCGTCCCACCTTGATGGAGAATAAAGGACGGAAAGCTTATAAATTCATTAAAAATCCAACCATTGAGACAAATAAGCGTCCTTGGAACGTGGTTTTTGCGGCATAAACGGCTGTATCTTTTGATTGCGTTGGCTTAGAAGTTTGATTTTTTCACAGCTTCAAGGGACAGTAGACCTGAGTAATTGATATAAATTTCAGCTTCATACCTCCACGCGTTCCTGAGAAAAAGGGTCTTGACAGACGGACGGACGGACGGACAACAAAGTGATCCTATAAGGGTTCCGTTTTTTCCTTTTGAGGTACGGAACCCTAAAAACCGCATCAAAATCCGTTGCGTAGTTTTAAAGATTTAAACATACAAAGGGACATATGGACAGAGAAAGCGACTTTGTTTTATACTATGTTATATTTTAATTTATCCTGCACGAATTTTTCCTACTACTTTATTTTTATATTGCCCTCATATTGATTGAACAAAATATATGATAGATATGATGAAATAAGTCAGAGCGTTAACATTATATTTTAATTAGTTCGTTAATCTCTCACTTTTGACATTGAAATTATTAATTTTATAATTATTTAAAGCCGTCCAAATTCATTTATTCTTCAACAATATGGATACATCACGTTCAATTTTCCTTCACAACCTTTATTTAATTAACTCTCTCTAATTAATGAAAGCAGTAGGTGCCTAGTTAAATTTCTCAACACATCGCGCGTTAAGTGAAAAGTAACTAGGCGCGTGATTCCATTTAACCAAATATATAACAAACTCAAGGAAAGTTTGTTACGTTATGTAATTTCCTTTTTGTAAAGCATTATACAAACGATGTCCGGTTCCGGCTGTCGTACAGTGAGGACGTTGTTCAGTGCTTCCCAAAAGAAATAATTTGTCAAAATTAAACTTTAATGATTTTCGACTAAATTTTTTGAATTTCTGAAAGTTCATGATGTTAAATTTTGCATGTGTATTTATGAGCAAAAATGACATCTTTTTACAGGTATGCCGAAACGAAAATAATAATATTTTTCACTCCACCCTACTGTACAATAATAATTAGTACATTTCGCATTCAAATCATTCAAAACAATTGTAAAATACACGATGAAATTCGAAAATTTAGTTTAAAACATACTTTGTATAGAACGAATTGTAAAAACGCGTTCACTCGACCTAAGTAAGTATCTAATATCATATCAATAAACTAATCTGAATTATTACTGACTCTACAATTCCTATTTTCATTAAGTATTCCAATTATCTTAATATTAGATACCCAATCTCGATTAAACGCGTTTCTATCTGTGCTTTTCCGTAAATCGTTGTTTCATTTTCGAATGTCACTTTTAAAGTAACAAAACACGGCGGACCTACCGTGTTTCGAACAAAATGCATGAAAACTTTCATTAGTAGATAGTTAAGTCTTGTATTTTAAAAGCATGCAATAATTTGTATTTCATTCAAAAACATAATTCGTTTATCGAAACGTTTTTTGCTTAAAACGGTTTCACAATGCATTTTTCTAATTATTATTTTCATTTGAATAATTAGTTACCTAGCCAAATTATTACAAACAATATTTTCGCTCCAACTCCAAGGTATCGTATTACGAGTAGGTACGAGTTAATTGTGTCTTTATGAAGTATAGTAATAAAAAAAACAAAATAAATCTCGTGTAGAGCCATTTAAATCTCGATAATTATTTCTATTAATATTACCTATAGGTACAAACTTTTAGAACTGTCAATTAATGTCGATTGCGCGGCAAATTTGTATTTTTTTTTCTTTTTGAAAATTTCATCATCTGTTGTTTTACAGTATTTTTCTATGAAAATATGTGCAGTTTACAATAAAAACTACGTATATCGAAACAATACAGCTTTGTCTGAATATTAAAATATTATGTTCTCAGTTCAATTACATTATTACTATTTTCGTACATTTCGATATCAGTTGAAAATATTGTATCATATAAAATTTTTGGTTAATGCAGCTGGTATAACAAGGTAATGCGCTTTCGTGTTTTAACTACATAATTAGTTCAATATTAATTTAGTCGTAAAATACGTTATTTTGTTATTAATTTGAATAATATTATTGTAAGGAATCTAATTCAGTGTTAGATTTTCAAAATTAGATTAAGGATAATATTTTGTAATAATTGAAATAAATATTTTTGGATGTACATACTGGTCTTTTTATTTTATTCCCCTGTGCTCATATTATGTCATGAAACCTTTCAGTAGATACATGGACGAAATCGCAGCCAGTGCCCAGCAGTAATTAGCTATAACATACCTATAGGTATTAGGTAAGGTAATAAATAATAGCTCTATAGTTAATACGCACCTTGATACTTACCGTAGAGTTGTTTGATGTTGAATCCGTAATAAATAAAATTAACACAATACATAATTGAATGTTACTTTTGATACACAATACACACTACTTACTCAGAGGGAAATAAACGCTACCTACTAGTTTTATTTGAACATAGGCTAGAATTTACTTTTTCACAAACACGTATATTTTTAAAAGCATAATATTATAGTTTATTAAATACTACATAATATTATATACAGTTTGCCAATTATTAGTCTTCACGATGATCCGATCAGCTGTTTTTGTGTAAAAGAATAACAAATATAATAATTTCAGATTTCACGTTTATAGAGGTTTTAAATTAATAGGAAGTATGTATTTAAATGTACCATTTATATTATTTATATATACCCGCTCTGCTACCCGAGAGGCCGAGACATATTTATTTAATGCGTTCTTATATACGTATATTATGAAATCTAGCAAATATCGATACCTAACCACCTAAGCAATTTTGATTATGACCATTTCTGACTGAAACGAAAGTTTATGTAAATTAGAATGTAGCCATGAAATGATATTAATATCTGTTAGTGTTTTAATAAGTAGACAATTTTGTATTGACTTGTTATTTTTGTAAGAACACCGGTCTTCAATACATTTAAATACATACTTCCTATTAATTTAAAACCTCTATAAACGTGAAATCTGAAATTATTATATTTGTTATTCTTTTACACAAAAACAGCTGATCGGATCATCGTGAAGACTAATAATTGGCAAACTGTATATAATATTATGTAGTATTTAATAAACTATAATATTATGCTTTTAAAAATATACGTGTTTGTGAAAAAGTAAATTCTAGCCTATGTTCAAATAAAACTAGTAGGTAGCGTTTATTTCCCTCTGAGTAAGTAGTGTGTATTGTGTATCAAAAGTAACATTCAATTATGTATTGTGTTAATTTTATTTATTACGGATTCAACATCAAACAACTCTACGGTAAGTATCAAGGTGCGTATTAACTATAGAGCTATTATTTATTACCTTACCTAATACCTATAGGTATGTTATAGCTAATTACTGCTGGGCGCTGGCTGCGATTTCGTCCATGTATCTACTGAAAGGTTTCATGACATAATATGAGCACAGGGGAATAAAATAAAAAGACCAGTATGTACATCCAAAAATATTTATTTCAATTATTACAAATTATCCTTAATCTAATTTTGAAAATCTAACACTGAATTAGATTCCTTACAATAATATTATTCAAATTAATCCATCAGTCCTCGGAATCACAGACACAATAGAAAATCTATTGTGTCGCGCCCCGATCGGGGCTTACGGTGGTCAATGGGTTAATAACAAAATAACGTATTTTACGACTAAATTAATATTGAACTAATTATGTAGTTAAAACACGAAAGCGCATTACCTTGTTATACCAGCTGCATTAACCAAAAATTTTATATGATACAATATTTTCAACTGATATCGAAATGTACGAAAATAGTAATAATGTAATTGAACTGAGAACATAATATTTTAATATTCAGACAAAGCTGTATTGTTTCGATATACGTAGTTTTTATTGTAAACTGCACATATTTTCATAGAAAAATACTGTAAAACAACAGATGATGAAATTTTCAAAAAGAAAAAAAAATACAAATTTGCCGCGCAATCGACATTAATTGACAGTTCTAAAAGTTTGTACCTATAGGTAATATTAATAGAAATAATTATCGAGATTTAAATGGCTCTACACGAGATTTATTTTGTTTTTTTTATTACTATACTTCATAAAGACACAATTAACTCGTACCTACTCGTAATACGATACCTTGGAGTTGGAGCGAAAATATTGTTTGTAATAATTTGGCTAGGTAACTAATTATTCAAATGAAAATAATAATTAGAAAAATGCATTGTGAAACCGTTTTAAGCAAAAAACGTTTCGATAAACGAATTATGTTTTTGAATGAAATACAAATTATTGCATGCTTTTAAAATACAAGACTTAACTATCTACTAATGAAAGTTTTCATGCATTTTGTTCGAAACACGGTAGGTCCGCCGTGTTTTGTTACTTTAAAAGTGACATTCGAAAATGAAACAACGATTTACGGAAAAGCACAGATAGAAACGCGTTTAATCGAGATTGGGTATCTAATATTAAGATAATTGGAATACTTAATGAAAATAGGAATTGTAGAGTCAGTAATAATTCAGATTAGTTTATTGATATCATATTAGAAACTTACTTATTATTACTTAATTTAAAAACTGCTATGAAAAATGTGAATTTACTATTAAAATTAAGACTAATAATAAAGAACGAAATAACAACGAGTGGATTAATAGGAAGGTTATACAAGCTTGTGAAATTAGAGACAAACTATTTATATAGTGGACTAAAAACACAAATAATTTTATTATTAAACAAAAATATAATAAATATAGAAATTATGTAAATTCATTAATTAATACTTGCCTTTTTTCAAACACTGCGTCAGAGGTTTTGTGATACGAGCGAAATCGGGTACAAATTTTCTATAGTAGCCTAATAAACCGAGAAATTGCTTAATTTGCTTAGGCGTTTTAGGTATAGGATACTTTTCTATTGCTGAAATTTTGTCCGGATTAGGCTTAATTCCGTCCTTAGAAATAACATGGCCTAAATACGATGTCTCTAATTTTAAAAATTCTGACTTGTCCATTTAGATTTTAAAATTTGATTCTCTCAATTTTGCAAAAACCTTTTCCAAATTATTCATGTGCTCTTGCAATGACGTACTAAAAACAATGATATCATCGAGATAAACTAGGCAAATCGTGTTCTGCAGGTCTTTGAGAACATTGTCCATCACTCTCTGAAAAGTTGATGGAGAATTTTTTAAGCCCATGGGCATACGTAAAAATTCGTAGTGCCCATGCTCGACATTGAACCCTGTCTTGTGGACGTCATCAGGGTGCATTTCCACCTGATAGAATCCACTAGCTAAATCTAAGGTGGTAAAATATTGGCAATTTCCTAGCTTATGGAGGACGTCATTTATATTGGGGATGGGATATTTATCATCTACTGTCTTTTCATTAACTTTTCTGAAGTCTACAACAAGCCGCCACTTAGTTTTACCTGAAGCGTCTGCTTTTTTTGGGACCACCCATATAGGTGAGCTCCATGCAGATGCAGAAGGTCTAATTATACCTTGTTCTAACATATTTTTAATTTGGCTTTTGACTTCCTCTCTATGAATAAATGGATATCTGTAGCTACGAGTGTGAACGGGTACCTCATCCGTTGTCCTAATTCTATGCTTAATCTTATTAGTGAACGTGAGAGGCTCTCCCTCAATGTAAAATACGTCCGCGTACCTAGCACATAATTTCTCTAAATTGATACGTTCTTCCGGATTTAAATGATCGGTTCTAAGTTTGGATAAAACTTTATCTGCACGAGATGTAACTCTATTATTGCTAAAAACTTCTGCATTAAAAATTTCGCAGTTAATTGGTCTATCTAATGAAAAAATTACGTCATGCGGAGATGGGTTGTACACGGTTGTCCTCGAATTCTATCTTGAACGTTATTGACTTTAAATTTATCTGATTCCAGGATACAATTTTCAGGAACGGTTATGAGGAAGCTGCCATTAACAGTCATGAAATCGTCCTGTTTGCATTTTAGGTGTATTTTCGTCTGGTGTGGCATAGATAGGATGTAGTGTCTGTCATCCAGTCCTAGTATCATTTCTTGAGAAAGGATTACTTCCGTCATCCTGCATCCTTGGCCCAAGACTTGACTTTGAATAAAATCCTGTATGCAGTCTGCTTTCGTCTGGATCTGATTGGTTTTTATCTCACAAAGATACCCGTTACCGTACTTCGGGCATTCAGCCTCCATGTACAAGAAAGACTGTGTACTTGTGGCAATGAAAGGATAAGGAGGGATGAGAGCCTGCATGTACTTATTAGGAAAAACAGCTAATTTATAAAAAGTAAATGAATCCTTAGACACTATCGGAAATTTAAGAACAATTATAATCTTTTTTCCATTAAAATAATATCCTGGTTTTATTATATCGTAATATTGTCTTAATTCTAACTCTAAAATTCTATCCTTACCATATATAGTATTTAATTTTATTAATATATCCTTTAACACATTTGAACTTAACATAGAATGATGTGTTGAGGACGTACGAATGAAAGCTAATGTATTTTCAATTCTAACCAATTCTTGCAATATATCATCTACATTTTCTGTCATTATGCTAAGGATTTGGGCAAATTTAGCATATTTTATCAAACGGGATATTTTATAGTCTTGTTGCGTCATAAAAAATAATAAAGTAGAATTTATTTTTACCTGATTTTCGACAATTTTGGATATAAGTTCAGAATGACGTTTCATCCATTCTTTGCTTATACTAATATGACTATTGAATTCATTAACTATTTGATCCTGATTGTGTTCTAAATTTTTGATAACACTATCGTATCTTATTGCGTCTGTATAATCTAAATTACCAGTTATGCCTTTTATTACCGATCCTAGCCCATCAATGAGACCTCTTTTTACACGACTTGGCTCAAGCGATTTAAGCTGTTCTAAAACTTGCACTAATTTAGAAGAAAGGTGCTCAATTTGATTTTCGTACAAACTTAAAGCTTCACTGTCTAGAGTCTTTTTATAGTGTATAAGTTGGTCCTGTAATGTCCTTAATTTAATGTCAATGTCATTAAGTTCTATGTATTCTAAAAACGTATGATAGTGCGTCAAAAGTCTCGCTTGTCCAAGTTTAAACGGCAGTAGTCCTGGTCCATTTCCTAAGTCGTCAAGTTTTATCTCCTGTGTCATTACTACGGGGATCGTGAGAAGCATCAGTATCCTGTAACAATTTGGCGGTCTTAGGCACACGTTTAAGTCTGTGTTTTGCAACGGGGTCCTTTTTACGAGAGGTATATATATGTATAGGCAAGTTAGTTAAAACCTTATCTTTAGTATAACGGGGTGCTAATTTCTTACGGGCAGCTAATGGGTTATTGACAAATACTGTCTGACCAGGTTCGTACTGGATCTCGGGATCCCGATCTCTATTCCTATTTTCTATTAGATAAGTTCTATTTTGTAAAGAAAATTCGTTAATCGTTTTATATACTTCCTGTACTCTACTCCTGTGTATTAATATATATTGCTGCATTAAATGTTTTGTTAGATCAATATCTACAGGGTCTCTAGGATCCATATGACCAAGTATGAGGTCATACGGCCTACATTTTGTAAAACTATGGATAGTACTATTGTATGCTAAAAGTGCGTAAGGTATTAAATGCGTCACCATAGCCTCTCTATTTTTTAATCTAAGTATTCTAAGGTGTTCTAAAAGCGTGGAATGGAATCTTTCTATATTACCGTTGTCATTCGGCGAATTTGGAAGTATTTTGTGATGATTAATTTTATGTAAGTTAACGAATTCAGAAAAAATTTGGTTCGTAAATTCCGTGCCATTATCAGTTACGTTTATCGTATTGTATCGTTTTTGTGGTATTTATTGTCCTCAGGTTTAAAACGATATAATCAACTATAAAAATTATAGTCCGTAACCTCTCTGGAATTCTTTTAATTTTAGTATATTATGGTTAAAAGTGTATAATATATGCTGGAAAAATAGTAAAAAAAACCTACATCGGGAACAATGGTTTTAACTATGACCTATATATAGGACAATGTGACTATGTTACTATGTAATTTGTGAAGGACAAACTGGAAAAGAAATTTAACACATTAATTGTATTACATATTTTTAGTGAATTTTTCTTTATCTGTGCTGTAATACCTTGCTTTTAACCAAGTCCACTTAACTTTTGACCCGTGGTTTTGATTCCCTTGCTAGTAGTTGCGGTTTTCAGAATATGCCGCATATGAATATTATTTTAATTATAGCTTCAATGTATTATAAATCTGAGTCTTTAATGTGAATATCAAGTTAATACAATATGTAGCCGTTCATTAGTTGTAAGTTGAAATTATTATTTTTTTTATAAAGTGTAATTAAAAAATCATGTTATTTGCGATTATTCTTATATCCGTTTTATAAAACATTGCTTTTTACCAAATTTAAAGATTTTATGTACTTGGGATGTACCCTGTTGGTTTTGATTCCCTTGCAAATGTCAAAATTTGTTTAAAATTGCAGCATTAACGGCTGCATCCCAAAGGGTTTGGTTTTTAAGGGTCCAGAACCCTAATAAAATCACGTCTGTCCATCCCATCTGCATCTGTCTGTCAAGACCCATTTTCACAGGAACGCGTGATGTGACATAAAACTAAAATTTATGTTGAATACTTGAATCGATTGAAGCTGTGAAAAAATCAAACTGATAAACCAACGCAATCAAAAGATAAAGCCGTTTATTAACTCAGGCCCCGGAATCACAGACACAATAGAAAATCTATTGTATCGTGGACCGATTGGGCCGTTCGGGGCTCAATGGGTTATGCTGCAAATTTCGACATTCGCAAGGGAATTGACACCTACAGGGTACTTTCCGTGTACGTAGAGTTTTGAAATCGGGGTAAAATAAGGTCTTATAGCGCAGATTGAGGAATAATTTCGAAAAACATAAAATTTTGGAGTTACAACATAATGAAAAAATGGTTTGTTCGGAGCCCTCGGTGTGCGAGTCCGACTCTCACTTGGCCGGTTTTTTATTCTTATGTACTATATGTAGTACATTCGTAGGCAGAATGTTAAAGATGTAGATCGCTGTTTGAAGATTATTTTTATTTGCATTCATGACTTAAAATTGCCTTGGAACATTACTTATTTAATAAAACGAATTAAATGCATCATTTGCAGTACGCCTGCAAATGTAAATCTACCCTCTCATTTTGTAAATGACTAGCGATAACAATTATTGTATTTTTGCCTTTTGGTGTCAAAACTGCTTCTATTACCCAGAAGAATAATGCAATTTTTCTATTTGAAGATATCACATTGCTGTCTAAAACTTCATAATCAATAATAACTTATTTGTTAGGTAACCCTAAAATAAACTTCCGTCTTGATATTTTAATTTTCTTTCGAAAATAAAAATTTGTATTTGATAGAATAACCTTTTCTGATTCGTAAGCATTTGAGTATCAATAAAAGAGAATTTTTTTTTTTTTTTTTTTTTTTTTATTTTTTTTTATTTATTTGGTCCGCTAACTGGACGTTCCAACATTAAGAAATAGTGAAAATACAATCATAATCTTTGTGACTTTTAGTTGGACGGCCTTCTAAGAGCGAACACAACATGCAACAATTATATAAACCTACACTTATAATAATAATTAAAAATAACAATTAAAACATAATATTAGTTACATATTTGTTAGAGAAAAGAAAAATTTTTTGATTGTACTGACCGATGCATTAAACAAGTCGAGCTCATGGCAGACAGTGTTATAAGAGGTACACATACGGTTGATAGGTGAATTTTGGCCGTATTTAGTGCGACATAGATTTAAGTTAAAGGTCTTATGATTGTGGATACGGGAACCAATTCTTGGCGCGTTCAAATTTAGGAGACCAAGCAGATCAGGACTGTCCACCAAACCATGAAGAACCTTGTATAAGAAAACCATGTCCGCTGACTTACGCCTTATAACTAGGGAAGTCATGTTATAGTGTTCAAGCCTAGAATTATAGGTGGTTAAGCGTCGGCAGAGGTTATTGGTATACGTAAGATGGTATAAGAATTTCTTTTGAAGTTTTTCAATTCTATTGACATGGACTGTGTAAGATGGGCACCAGACCTGACTACAATATTCAAGCAGACAGCGAACGTAACAATTGAAGAGTATGACGGGAATTTCTGGATCCTTGAAGGCTTTAGTTTGTCGGATCACAAATCCCGCAAGTCTTGCCCCTTTACGGGTTATGTGATCAATATGCTCTCTGAAATCCAATTTTTTATCGACTATTACACCCAAGTCTCGTAAACTCGAGACCTCTTTTACTTGAGCGTCGTTTATTTTATAAGAAACACTATTTAATTTTGAGCTTCTAGTGAACTTGATGTGGTAACACTTGGAGGCATTAAGAATCATTTTATTTGATTCGCACCATTTAATGACATTATCAATATCGTTCTGCAAAGCAATAACATCCTCGCTATCACGAATGGTTCTATAGATCTTTAAATCGTCTGCATAAAGTTTGTACTCTGAGTTTATTACAGAGCAAAGGTCATCAATAAATACAATAAAGAAAAGAGGTCCGAGGTGGGATCCCTGCGGTACGCCAGAGGGAACTAAAATAGGCTGTGAAGTATAGCCTCGAATGGCAATAAGTTGGGAGCGATTTCGCAGGTAGGACTCACACCACCTGAGGAGAGAACCGCAAATGCCAGCCCGACCAAGTTTATCTAAGAGGATCTCATGGTTGACAACGTCGAACGCTTTCGAGAAATCTGTATAAATCGCATGTGTTTCAAATTTGCTTTCAAGAGCTCTGTAAATATGAGTGACGTATGCCATAAGGTTCGAAGCAGTGGACCTCCCTGGTAGAAACCCGTGTTGATGACAGCTAATTTGGGACTTGAAGTGGGAATATAATATTTTTTGGATCATTGATTCGAAAACTTTGCCAAAGGAGGAGAGAATAGAAATCGGTCTATAGTTAGTCACATCACTGTGGTCGCCATGCTTGTGGATCGGTTTGACGTAAGCTGTTTTCCATTTACTTGGAAAAACACCGACATCTAGTGACTTGTTAAAAATTATATGCAGCGGAGTGACTAACTGGGCGGCACAATTTTTTATGAACATAGGTGGTATAGCGTCGGGTCCAGGACCCTTACTAGCGTCGATATTCTTCAGGGACTTTAAAATCTCAGATTTAGCAAGGGTACAGGAGCCGAGGGAACCCACAAGACTAGGAGAATTGACATGCACTGAAGAGTTATTGGCATTATTGTTGTAAATTGTTTGGAAGTATTTCGCAAATAAATCACAAATCTGCTGCCCGCCCCTAGCCACTTGACTATTGTGATACATCTCATCCGGAATTTCATTGCTGTTGGATCTCAAAGATTTTATATAGGTCCAAAAATATTTAGGATTATTTTTAATGTGAGATTTAGCATTTGCTTTGAATTGAGATAAGCAATGAGAAAGCATATCGTCACATCGCTTGCGCAACATTTTGAATGTGATGTGGTCTCTGGGATTTCCATACGCCTTAAATCTTTTATGAAATTTGGCCTTTTCTTTTAAGGCTTTTATTAAGGGAAGGCTAAACCATGAAGGGTAGTTATTTTTTCTTGGATTAGATAATGGAGTATGTTTTTGTATAATGTTGTTTAGGACAGAGTAGAAATTATCAACAGAGTCATCAACCGAATAATTAGATTTAAGATGCGTATTCCAGTCTACAGTATCCAACTCTTGGAGGATGCGTGATAAATTAGCTTTGGAAAAATTAAGAAATGGTAATGCTTTAATCTTAACTCGTTTTGACGGCTTAAATTTCATGGTTATACTTAGAGCAGGGTGGTATCTGTCAGTACCTACAAGAGGATCATCACATTGTCGAACAATGAAAACGTTGGTGACATTCGTTATAATAAGATCTAACGTCTTTCCGTTTATGTTAGGAACAGAGTTTACTTGGTGAAGATTATTAAACGAGAGAGTATCTACAAAAAGATTTTCTATTGATGAATTATTACAACTTGGTGATAGTGAATGAGTACTGTGGTCTAAGTGCCATGATAAATTTGGTAGATTAAAATCACCAGCTAACAGAAGAAGACAGTGAGAGGGCAGCTTATGCTGAATAATGTGTGAAATATTACTTAAAATCCTGTCGAAGCGTTCGTAATTAGCGGGAGGAGGTATATATAATGCATTTATGCATAGAGTACGAGTAATACCGCCGTCTTTAAATTTAATGATTACCCAGAGATCTTCATCAGTTGTTTCCCATTTAAAATAGCGAACTGGTTCATATTTACTTAAAATAGCGACAAGAACCCCTCCCCCCTCTTGTTTAATACTGCTGGTGGATGATCTGTCACGTCTAAATATGGAATACCTATTGTCTAATAATTCATGGTCGTACACTGAATCATTCAACCACGTTTCCGTTAATATTATGATGTCAGTGTCCTGTTTCAATGCATTGGTCAGTATAACATCGGTCTTAGTCCTGAGTCCTCTGACATTTTGGTACAATATTTTAAGGTTACACTCTTTATTATTATCGTTGATTAATAAAACCATCGAAATATGTGAAAATAAAAGCAAAGAAGATAAATCAAATTGAATTTAAAGAGCTTAAGTCCTTAACGATAAAGCTCTTAGAGGTTGTGTTTTTACGCATAAAAATTTTGCCGTTACGCACCCACACGAAGTCGAACTTCTTTTCTCTAGCAACCTTTCTAGCAGCGGCATGTAGTTGTTTGCCAGCAGGGGTTAGATGTTCACACACGTAGATGGGCTTTTTTTCATCGGTGGCAATACCCAAGTGAGATGAGTTCAACTTATCGTCAGTGTGGACTTTATTGAATGTCTTGACAGCAGCTATAAATGAATCGCGAACCAGGGGGCTAGAGAGCTTTACTATAATAGACCTGGGCCTAGCGGAGTCCTTGTTAAGTTTTGCAACTCGGTGAAAGTTAACTATTTGGTTTTCAGTCAGGTTGTGTCCCACAGTGGCAGCGAGTTGATAAACCACAGTCTTAAGATTTTCTGATCTGTGTTCTGGGACACACTGGACTTCTAAGTTGCAGTCACGTGATTGTTGCTCAAATTGTTCCAGTCGGGAAGATAGATCCCCAACTTGAGTGCGCAGGCCTCCAACTTCAAGGTGCAACTCCTTATTTTCCGATTGCAATTCCTCAATAGTTCTAGTTTTACTTTCCAAAGCTTCCCTCAATTGTTCGTACTTAGCAGACATAAAGTTGACACTTTCTGTAAGCTCCTGAATCTTTAAACGGGTATCAGAGATTTCAGCAGAGAGATCGCGGCGAATATCACAGTGGTGTTTTTTCAGGGTTTCTTCAAGTTTGCAATTAAAGTACTGTTTTATATCTTCGAAGCTACATGCAACAGGAGAGCTAGCACTGGATAGATTAGCGGCGAGTGAGGGGCTGGTGAGGGGACCCTCGCCAGGCCTGTCAATTATCTTGCAGTCAGTACACTTCCACGCAGATTTATAGGACTTCGATTCTTTGGCGAAATTTTCTGCAGTTACTCCTAAGCATTGGTAGTGGAATGCAGCTTTGCACTTCGAACAAGTTTTGAGTTCACTAGTTTTAATTTGTTTAGTGCATTTTTTGCAGGTGCTCATTTTTCAAATATTCCCAAAAACTTGGTAAATTTTTACAAGATGGCAACCCCACCGCTCAATCAGAGACAAGAAATGACGTTGTCAGATGGATTTGACAGTGTCAGTTGAGTTTGACAAATGTGTTAGAATTAATTTCGAGGGTAGTTCTGGAAGGACTTTACAGCACTTTTCAAAAGTGGGTATATAAATGTAACTTATCTTCGTAAGAAAATCCGTATTTGCAGTTCGAGTATTGTTTGAAAAACAACTGATGTGATTCCTCGTGAGTTTAAAAACACTGTGCAAACACAATCACTTTAAATTTATAAACTTTTACTATGAAAATAATACTATGAGTTGGGAGCTGAAGTGTAGTAGTTAAAGAGTTGCCAGCTGATGATGAAAATTTCAAATGGATGGATGGATGGAAAGAATTCAAATGGATCCAAACAACGATCCTTGTGGCAATGGAAGACAAGACACTCCAAGGCTTACTTTAACAATAGGACGTAACAGTATTTGAAATCAAGAAATATAACTCTGTATATTTTGTCAAATGAACAGATAATAATGCTAACACGATCAGTGTTTGGGGATTTACAGCTTTTAATTCCTGATACCAGGATTCTTCATGAAATTCTACACATAACACGTCTTACTTTATTCCAATCAAAATATTTTTAAGTTTCATGCTGTTTGTGTACTATGGACTCCTTAAACTACTGAACCGATTTTAATACAATTTTACCGATTAGTTTATATCTTAATTACAATATGTTTGGAAATACTGCATGTATTGAAGTAAAACTAGATTGGATAGCGTTCATCACTTTCCTGGTCGAATTCAAGTGGAACCTCGTGGTAATAAATCGTCGTCTCGAGGCGGTCGTTGTGTCCGATGTATTATAAGAAAAAATGAACAGAAGTTAACGTTATTTATGCTAAGTTGCAAATATTCCTATTTATTGGCCAATGTTGGCGTCAACACCACACATTACAACCACATGAGTATATAAATAGTACAGACACAAAGCTTCATAAGAATTTTTTTTGCTGTCAGTTAAATAAAATTTATTTAAGTAAATAAAACATTTAGATGTGAGTTACGCCAACGGATCCCCAAGACATTGCTGCGTCGACGTTTCTCACGGGAACGTATTGTACGGACGTAGCAGATTCCATTGGCGCAACGTAATTTTAAGTTTTCATTTTATATTCAATTAGCTTTATAGTTATTAATTGTTAAGACTTGCATCGAGCAAGACGTATTGTAATAAGTTTATATTAAAGTATTTCTAAGTGAATTCGTAGTTTTTTTTGGGGCCTCCGGCTGTCTGAAACATAATTGGCGCAGTCGGTAGGATCCTCAAAAATAAGTGGCATAGGTAGTGACCTTCGCTATCGCTACGAGGATCCTGAATCTACGGTTTCTACGGCCTGGAGGCGACATCCAAACATTGATCCCGAAAGAAGCCGAATTATGTTAATGTAAGTACATAGAATAGATCTGTGTTACTTATCCTTTTAGTTTTAATCCTTTTTGATATTTTTTATATTTCCAAAATTTTCCATCCGAGAGAATTATTTTCCCGGGAGCCTGCATCGAGTACGTTATCTCGTAGGTCGTATCTAGATAATAATCGTAGGAATTTAGGTAGCTTAGAAAGTATTTTTGAAGAGATGGCTGTACATGACCCTGACGTTATATATAAGGCCTTACGCCCGGTTCCCGAATTCGACGGGAACCCGAATGTTTTAACTACGTGGATAGACGACAGTTGGTGATACCGAAGCATAACACCTCAGGCTTTAAAGGTAGCTTTAAGTACGCCGCGTCCAAAATCTGGAATGACTTACCGCCACCTCTAAAATTGAAACAGGATATATCCTTCTTGACATTCAAAAGAAAATTAAAAGACATTCTGTTACAAAAGCAAATTGAAGACTGGCGCGCCGTAACCCAATAGCTTCCTTTCTATTGATCTTGGGGTGATGATATACCTATGGCCTATGAGAACGGTATTCAATGTACTGTTTTGACTTTCCTGCGATGTATATGTATTATTGTATATATGTATATATATTATATGTATGACATATTATACGCTTTCTAATATACGTATATTATTATTTTATATATATTTATATGTTTCTGCCCTAACATAAATTATATATGCATCTAGTTATTATATTTATTTATTATTAATATTAATATACTTCATTATGTATTTATTTTAAGTAGATACGCTTAATTATTATTTTTTTTTTTTAATATTAAGACGGACCTCAACCGCCGGTGCAGCCTGAAAATCAGCGCTGTTCTTGTGCAGCATTTTGCTGAGGCTGTATGCGTTTGCTAATCTTAAGATAAATTTTGTAATGTTGTTGGCTGTGTTTTTTGCAATAAATTTATTTTCTTTCTCTTTCTTTCAACTAGATTCATAAAGATTTGCGATCTAATAGTTAACCAATATGTTAGTACAGGGCCGGGTTGTGAATTATCAAATTTATGCTTAATAAACGGAATCTTAAACAAAATTACCGGTTCTGCCTCTCGGTTTATGAACTCAAATGGAATTCCCGAAAATTGGGCCGGTATAAGGTCGGCTTTAATTAATAATTTTTCAGACCAAAGAGATGAAATCTCTTTGTACAATGACTTGTCTATGGCTTCACAGGGGTCCTCAACCCCTCAGGAATATTACGAAAGGTGCCAGCAACTTTTTAGTACAATCATGACTTACGTTTCGCTTCACGAAGTGATCGAAAGTACAATCGAAGCGAAACGTACGCTCTACAAAAAAGTAGCCCTTCAGGCTTATGTTCGCGGTTTGAAAGAACCTCTAGGGTCACGAATTCGGTGTATGAGGCCCGAAACGATGGAAAAGGCCCTCGAATACGTGCAAGAGGAACTTAACGCGACATACCTGCAAAATAGGAATAGTATTCAAAAGTTAGATAAAAAGCAATTTAATTTAGGGCCCATGCCTTTGGGGCCCCAATTTTCATTCAATAATACACATGTTCCAAGAAATTCCGAACAATTTGCACCGATGCCTAGACCTAGTACGCATCAACCTGTTCAAGGTCGGCCGCAATTTAATAATTTCAATGGGCAGCCGACGCGAACACAACAGATGTTCCGCGCTTTACCACCGAATTATAATCCGCAAAGTAACGTTTTTAGGTTACAACCAAAATTTAATCAAAATCAAGGTCCGAAACCAATGAGCGGTGTTAGTCATTATGTAACTAAAGAGATTCCATCTTCCCAAATTGCGCATAATTTTAAGAATAGGGAGATGCACATGCATGAATCACAATTACCTCATGAAAGTTACTACTTTGACGATAATTTTAACAATTATGACAATAACTGTTACTATGACTCTGAACAATACTTTAACGATTATAATGATTATGACTCATCTAACCTTGACTGTAACTATATCGAAGAACAGTATTGCGACTCATCCCAGGTAGTAACAACTGAGTTAGAGCCCTCTAGCGGTGATGATGAAAATTTTACGAAAAAGTGCCTCTTAAAAAAGCCAAGATAGAACTTAACATTCAAACGCAAAGGCAGCTTCCCTTCATACAAATTTCAGATCCACCCTTAAAATTATTAATCGATACTGGTGCTAATCAGTCGTTTATAAGTCCTGAAGCAGTTCAATTATTTTTTGCACATGTAAAATTAGATTACGATCCCTTTGAGGTAACGAACGTTCACGCGACAACTCGCAATGATTATTCAATAACTATACCGTGCTTTTCGGAATTTAGGGATAGCGAAAATATAAAACTTTTTATATATAAATTTCATGAATTCTTTGATGGGCTTATAGGATTGGATTTGTTAGAATTTTGGGGCGCGAAAATTGATTTGAAGGACAGAGTTTTAATTACGCGTTATGCTCGAAACCCTATCCTCATGTATAACTCATGTAACGTTAATTTCTATGAAGACGTCATACCTGCCGGTTCATCAAAATTGGTTAAAATTCCCATTAATTGCGAAAATGGTGACGTCATAATTTCTGAGCAGGCTGTAGGCAGCTGCGTGATACCCCAATGTTTAACTTCAGTAGTGGAGAATAGAGGTTTCCTGGAAGTGTACAACCCATCTCCGCATGACGTAATTTTTTCATTAGATAGACCAATTAACTGCGAAATTTTTAATGCAGAAGTTTTTAGCAATAATAGAGTTACATCTCGTGCAGATAAAGTTTTATCCAAACTTAGAACCGATCATTTAAATCCGGAAGAACGTATCAATTTAGAGAAATTATGTGCTAGGTACGCGGACGTATTTTACATTGAGGGAGAGCCTCTCACGTTCACTAATAAGATTAAGCATAGAATTAGGACAACGGATGAGGTACCCGTTCACACTCGTAGCTACAGATATCCATTTATTCATAGAGAGGAAGTCAAAAGCCAAATTAAAAATATGTTAGAACAAGGTATAATTAGACCTTCTGCATCTGCATGGAGCTCACCTATATGGGTGGTCCCAAAAAAAGCAGACGCTTCAGGTAAAACTAAGTGGCGGCTTGTTGTAGACTTCAGAAAGGTTAATGAAAAGACAGTAGATGATAAATATCCCATCCCCAATATAAATGACGTCCTCCATAAGCTAGGAAATTGCCAATATTTTACCACCTTAGATTTAGCTAGTGGATTCTATCAGGTGGAAATGCACCCTGATGACGTCCACAAGACAGGGTTCAATGTCGAGCATGGGCACTACGAATTTTTACGTATGCCCATGGGCTTAAAAAATTCTCCATCAACTTTTCAGAGAGTGATGGACAATGTTCTCAAAGGTACTTAATAAGTAATTGAACTGAGAACATAATTTAATATTCACACAAAGCTGTATTGTTTCGATATACGTTGTTTTTATTGTAAACTGCATTACATATTTTGATAAAAAAATACTGTAAAACAACAGTCGATGAAATTTTCAAAATGAAAAAAAAATACAAATTTGCCGCGCAATCGACATTTGACAGCTCTACGACTGAATGAGGCGGTTAAAAAAGTTTGTATAATATTAATAGAAATAATTATCGAGATTTAAATTGCTCTACACAAGATTTATTTTGTTTGTTTTATTACTATACTTCTTAAAGACACAATTAACTCGTACTCGTAATACGATACCTTGGAGTTGGAGCGAAAATATTGTTTGTAATAATTTGGCTAGGAAAATACAACAAATCAAAAACACTATTTACTATGGAAAAAAAACCAGGAAGGTGAAAAACATATATTTACGATTTCGATGCACTCGACTTTTAGTAAAATAATAGGTAGGTAAAAATATTATTATGGTTTTGATCACAGACATATCTGTGGTTTTGATTTTAGCTACTAGTATCAGAAAGCTGCGTGTTCAATGCACGTCGGGGTCACACAACTGTGGAGGATACAGTAGACAATATACCTAATGAAGTTTTTCATCTTTTTATTTTACTGCAAATACAAAATAAAAATTAAACAATGGTAATGTAAATTCTAAACAAACTACTACCAAAATACAATTAGAACAAAAATCATTTGACTGGTTGATCATTAATAAATTTATTAAAACAGAGTAAAACATTAAGACCGTCCAACGTTGCATTACTTAATAAAATGATTAGTAACACAATTCATAACAATGGCTTCGAACATAATACACTGGAATTGCAGGAGCATTCTTCCTAAAAAATCAGAGTTGTTCCATATCATTAATACCTAAATATAATCCAATAGTAATCTCACTAAACGAGACTTGGTTAAAACCACAGTTAAAACCATATTTAAATTTTCGTAATTTCGTATCCCTATTCCCTGGTTACCTTGACATTTGTTTGAGGGATGATAGAACTGACGGATACGGCGGTGTTGTTGTTTTAGTTAAAAATACTCTTATTTTTAAAAAACTACATTTTTTTTTCAACAGATCGACAAAAGTTACAATATTGTCGGAACTATATATATATAATTCTTATCTCGTCTAAATATCTATAAATAATTATATAAATGTATACATATAAATGTATGTCCTTTTTATAGAAGTTGTGCTAGTTTTTGATTACCTATATTTTTTTATTTACATATGTAGATTAGTGTTGTAAATATCTGTGTGTAAATGTTGTATAATATTATATTGCTGCTTCTCTGATTATACGCGTGCGTAAGTCTGTAAATATGTATAGAAATTTATGTTTCCCTACCTTTTAAAGAAAAATAAGGTCATAAAGAAGTTTCACTTCTTACGTGTGTACTCTAGTACACGCACACGTTTTTTTTTAATTTCGTCATCAATTAAATTTTTCAATTTCATACAATATAAAATGTACATATGTTTTGTTTATCGTATTGTATCGTTTTTGTGGTATTTATTGTCCTCAGGTTTAAAACGATATAATCAACTATAAAAATTATAGTCCGTAACCTCTCTGGAATTCTTTTAATTTTAGTATATTATGGTTAAAAGTGTATATATGCTGGAAAAATAGTAAAAAAACCTACATCGGGAACAATGGTTTTAACTATGACCTATATATAGGACAATGTGACTATGTTACTATGTAATTTGTGAAGGACAAACTGGAAAAGAAATTTAACACATTAATTGTATTACATATTTTTAGTGAATTTTTCTTTATCTGTGCTGTAATACCTTGCTTTTAACCAAGTCCACTTAACTTTTGACCCGTGGTTTTGATTCCCTTGCTAGTAGTTGCGGTTTTCAGAATATGCCGCATATGAATATTATTTTAATTATAGCTTAAATGTATTATAAATCTGAGTCTTTAATGTGAATATCAAGTTAATAAAATATGTAGCCGTTCATTAGTTGTAAGTTGAAATTATTTTTTTTTTATAAAGTGTAATTAAAAAATCATGTTATTTGCGATTATTCTTATATCCGTTTTATAAAACATTGCTTTTTACCAAATTTAAAGATTTTATGTACAATATAATGCTTTTAAAAATATACGTGTTTGTGAAAAAGTAAATTCTAGCCTATGTTCAAATAAAACTAGTAGGTAGCGTTTATTTCCCTCTGAGTAAGTAGTGTGTATTGTGTATCAAAAGTAACATTCAATTATGTATTGTGTTAATTTTATTTATTACGGATTCAACATCAAACAACTCTACGGTAAGTATCAAGGTGCGTATTAACTATAGAGCTATTATTTATTACCTTACCTATATGTTATAGCTAATTACTGCTGGGCGCTGGCTGCGATTTCGTCCATGTATCTACTGAAAGGTTTCATGACATAATATGAGCACAGGGGAATAAAATAAAAAGACCAGTATGTACATCCAAAAATATTTATTTCAATTATTACAAATTATCCTTAATCTAATTTTGAAAATCTAACACTGAATTAGATTCCTTACAATAATATTATTCAAATTAATAACAAAATAACGTATTTTACGACTAAATTAATATTGAACTAATTATGTAGTTAAAACACGAAAGCGCATTACCTTGTTATACCAGCTGCATTAACCAAAAATTTTATATGATACAATATTTTCAACTGATATCGAAATGTACGAAAATAGTAATAATGTAATTGAACTGAGAACATAATATTTTAATATTCAGACAAAGCTGTATTGTTTCGATATACGTAGTTTTTATTGTAAACTGCACATATTTTCATAGAAAAATACTGTAAAACAACAGATGATGAAATTTTCAAAAAGAAAAAAAAAATACAAATTTGCCGCGCAATCGACATTAATTGACAGTTCTAAAAGTTTGTACCTATAGGTAATATTAATAGAAATAATTATCGAGATTTAAATGGCTCTACACGAGATTTATTTTGTTTTTTTTATTACTATACTTCATAAAGACACAATTAACTCGTACCTACTCGTAATACGATACCTTGGAGTTGGAGCGAAAATATTGTTTGTAATAATTTGGCTAGGTAACTAATTATTGAAATGAAAATAATAATTAGAAAAATGCATTGTGAAACCGTTTTAAGCAAAAAACGTTTCGATAAACGAATTATGTTTTTGAATGAAATACAAATTATTGCATGCTTTTAAAATACAAGACTTAACTATCTACTAATGAAAGTTTTCATGCATTTTGTTCGAAACACGGTAGGTCCGCCGTGTTTTGTTACTTTAAAAGTGACATTCGAAAATGAAACAACGATTTACGGAAAAGCACAGATAGAAACGCGTTTAATCGAGATTGGGTATCTAATATTAAGATAATTGGATTGGATACTTAATGAAAATAGGAATTGTAGAGTCAGTAATAATTCAGATTAGTTTATTGATATCATATTAGATACTTACTTAGGTCGAGTGAACGCGTTTTTACAATTCGTTCTATACAAAGTATGTTTTAAACTAAATTTTCGAATTTCATCGTGTATTTTACAATTGTTTTGAATGATTTGAATGCGAAATGTACTAATTATTATTGTACAGTAGGGTGGAGTGAAAAATATTATTATTTTCGTTTCGGCATACCTGTAAAAAGATGTCATTTTTGCTCATAAATACACATGCAAAATTTAACATCATGAACTTTCAGAAATTCAAAAAATTTAGTCGAAAATCATTAAAGTTTAATTTTGACAAATTAACGCTAAATCAGATTCTGTGTTATCTCGTTGGTTGCCAACGGGAAGACACAGAATACACAATATATCAATAAGTATATAAAAAAGTGGCTATCGCTGGCCCGTTTGCGCCGACTCTTATTATAGGAAACATTGATTTTAAACAGTGCCATTAAGGAAATAACACTAATGTTAGTAATACTTCTGAATTACATTTTACACGTAAATACAATTAAGATCATAATTTAATATTTTTGATGTGAGTTCTATCTATAATTTCGCTTTGTTACAGTAAAATGTTGCAAGTCAAAATACGACAAACGACATGTTGTCCTGTATTTTGTTTGCCAGAGAAGTACCCAGTGAATCAATTACCAACTTATAATACTGATGCTAAGAAAATATTATATATTTATTAGATATTATGAATTTAAACCTGATAAAATAACAAAATTCATGATTTATCCGAAAGATTAGCTACGGAAATGTTTGATGTGTGGCGAAAAGCATCGCTTTCCACTATTAGTGATTGTTGATGTTTTGGTAAGTTAAAATGTGTGTTGAATAATATGTGTTGGATCCAATATTTGTATTACCTGACTGTTCTACTGTTACACTATTATTAACTAGACAATGTAGATAGAAAATAAACTTACCTGGACCTAGAAAAAGGCAATGCAATTCATTTCATTCAAGCAAACTAACTTTTATTTTTGTTACTTTACACCCCAATATCTCTGCTATCCCATAGAACAGATCTATAATTATTATATTCATAGAATCTGTATATTTTTATCTATTTAATCCCCTATAAATCATCAGTGTAACGATCAGGCCCAGAGTCCTATGGGAGTTTGCCATTCTCCAAACAGAGCTACATTCCCATACCTCGAAATTGCATTGAGAATGTATTTGGTCTTGATGGTATCAAATTGCACTGAAGAGCGCTCATTTTCAAAAATGAAAATTATAAAAAATAGGCTTCGAACCACGATGGGACAAAACCGTCTATCAAAGCTTTCTCTCCTGAGCATTGAAAGCGATTTACTCCGAGAACTGGATTCCAGCGAAATCATCAACGATTTTTCGGCAAAAAAAGCTCGAAAGGTTCCGTTCGTTATCACTAAAATTTAGTTCAGATAATTCATGTTTCCGATTATATTTATATGCGTTTGTTAAATACTAAGAGAATCTAGTTACTTGGTTTCACAATAAATTATTTATTGAAAAACTCGACTGAGAAAAATTGTTCATTTTATTTGGAAAATAATTTGGGGCGAGGGGGCCTCCACTCCTTTGTTGCCCCGAGGCCTATGGACCTCTAAATCCGGCCCTGAAAATATGTTTTTATTTTATAGAATGACCTAAATAAATTGAGGTGTGTGTTAAAAAAAGTTAAGTTTTGCTTCTGATTTTTATAGCATTTGAATTCAATAAAACTATAAATGAAAAATTATAAACATTCATTCGTATTAATCTAATATAGTTCCGACAATATTGTAATTTTTGTCGATCTGTTGAAAAAAAAATGTAGTTTTTTAAAAATAAGAGTATTTTTAACTAAAACAACAACACCGCCGTATCCGTCAGTTCTATCATCCCTCAAACAAATGTCAAGGTAACCAGGGAATAGGGATACGAAATTACGAAAATTTAAATATGGTTTTAACTGTGGTTTTAACCAAGTCTCGTTTAGTGAGATTACTATTGGATTATATTTAGGTATTAATTAATGATATGGAACAACTCTGATTTTTTAGGAAGAATGCTCCTGCAATTCCAGTGTATTATGTTCGAAGCCATTGTTATGAATTGTGTTACTAATCATTTTATTAAGTAATGCAACGTTGGACGGTCTTAATGTTTTACTCTGTTTTAATAAATTTATTAATGCAACTATAATTTCCATTAATTCACAATTTTGTGTATCACTAGACTGAGATTTGTAGGTATGCACAACCATTGTCAGGTGTAGGCATTTGGCACTCTTTAATAATCTCTCACGCGTCCTACTATAACATACTGATTTAGTTACGAGCAAATAATGTACGTAGGACGCGTGAAGCTTTAAGCAAAGCCTCATGAGCAGCTCTATCATAGCCTTGACTACTTTTAGGAGGAGAGCGTTGTTTTTTAAAAACAGTCTTTTTATAAGAGGTATTTAAATTATTAGCATTCTGTAATGGATGTTTTGGTGAGACTTGCAATGTTGAAGTGGTGAGCACTTCAGCATAAGGTTTTTTTGATTGTGGGTGTAATTTCAGTGCCTCTCCATATGACAAGTTCTTTTGAGCCATAGTATGTTTAATTTGTTTTTGGCGATTATATTCAGGACAGTTTTTATTATTTGCAAAATGGAAACCAGAGCACATTATACACGATGCACCATCCTCTTCAACAGAGCAAGTTTCACCACTATGATCCTGCCCACATTTGTAGCAACGGGGCTTGGATCTACAAATCGATTTTGTGTGACCATACCTACAGCAATTATAACATTGAATGGTTGGAAATATGTATAGCTCCACAGGTAAGGAATTAAAGCATATGAATATTCTAGATGGTAGTGTTTGCCCATCAAAAGTTAATATAACTGACTGTGAAGGCTTCCATGTAACTGCACCATCAACAGTAACTTTATAATTGATTCTGCGCACTTTAATTATAGAGCCACATCCATTAGGAACAACTATATTATCTTTAATTTCTTCAGGAGACCATTCTGATGGAATGCCTCTTACTAGCCCTATCCTAGAAACATGAAAGCTTGGGATTTTTGCTCGTAAATTAAATGTCTCTAAGGATTTATTATTAATGAATGAATTAGCATCTTGTGCAGTTGAAAAAGCGACAACACATCTATTTCTGCCTATTCTTTTGACACTGCCTGCTACAATATTTTTAAAACAATTATTTTTCAAAAAATTTCCAAATGTTATAGGATGTAAAACGGAACCATCACCAGGAGATGATTCTATTCTTTGGACATGAACAATAAATGGGAAAGCATCCTGTTCAGTGTATTAAAGATTAAAGAATTAGATTGCAAACCAACTGAAATATTTTCCTTAACCGATACAGAGTTTGTATTAGAATTGACACTTTGGCGACCACTCTCTGAATTTTCTAGGCTATTTGTATTAAAATTTTTCCCGCGCTTCCTTTTGAATGATATATAGATATATATACATATATAGTTAACTAATTATAATACTAACATAGTTTTAAGGTACACACTAACAATTATAAGGATGAATAGATTATTCAGATAGAAATAAACGAAAATAAATAAATAGTTCCCGTTCCCGTGGGATTTACGGGATATAACCTATCCTATTTGTTAATCCAAGTTACCTTCGATTCAGTACCTAGTATTTGCGTGAAAATGTAACAAACATATTCACATACATACATGCTCATACATCCATCCTCACAAATTTTCGCATTTATAATATTATAGTAACTAGGATAGGATAGGATAGGATAGGATTTTGATCATTTTTTTCTCTACGTTACATTAAGTAAATATAAATATATATGTATTCTGTGCGGTGAAACTTTGTTTTGTTCTGTAGGCAGGTATGTTATAACTATGGAAGCTTCAAAATAATTAAAAAAACAATCTTTCTACTATTTTAACCTCTATTAACGTGAAAGCTTATACGATCTATGAAATTATACCTATTTGTTATTCTTTCACGCAAAAACAGCTGATCGGATTATCATGAAGTTTTGGTAAGTATATAATAATATGTAGTATTTAATAAACTACTTATATGCTTTTAAAAATATGAATAATAGCGTGTTTATGAAAAAGTAAATCCTAGCCTATATATTAATTAACACATTACAAAAGTTCAATTTAAATCAATCGAATGTGACCGGTATTAAACATAATATTATTATGAAGAAGATACCTAACCACCTAAGCAATTTTGATTATGACCATTTCTGACTGAAACGAAAGTTTATGTAAATTAGAATATTGTAGCCATATATCTGTTAGTGTTTTAATAAGTAGACAATTTTGTATTGACTTGTTATTTTTGTAAGAACACCGGTCTTCAATACATTTAAATACATACTTCCTATTAATTTAAAACCTCTATAAACGTGAAATCTGAAATTATTATATTTGTTATTCTTTTACACAAAAACAGCTGATCGGATCATCGTGAAGACTAATAATTGGCAAACTGTATATAATATTATGTAGTATTTAATAAACTATAATATTATGCTTTTAAAAATATACGTGTTTGTGAAAAAGTAAATTCTAGCCTATGTTCAAATAAAACTAGTAGGTAGCGTTTATTTCCCTCTGAGTAAGTAGTGTGTATTGTGTATCAAAAGTAACATTCAATTATGTATTGTGTTAATTTTATTTATTACGGATTCAACATCAAACAACTCTACGGTAAGTATCAAGGTGCGTATTAACTATAGAGCTATTATTTATTACCTTACCTATATGTTATAGCTAATTACTGCTGGGCGCTGGCTGCGATTTCGTCCATGTATCTACTGAAAGGTTTCATGACATAATATGAGCACAGGGGAATAAAATAAAAAGACCAGTATGTACCTACATCCAAAAATATTTATTTCAATTATTACAAATTATCCTTAATCTAATTTTGAAAATCTAACACTGAATTAGATTCCTTACAATAATATTATTCAAATTAATAACAAAATAACGTATTTTACGACTAAATTAATATTGAACTAATTATGTAGTTAAAACACGAAAGCGCATTACCTTGTTATACCAGCTGCATTAACCAAAAATTTTATATGATACAATATTTTCAACTGATATCGAAATGTACGAAAATAGTAATAATGTAATTGAACTGAGAACATAATATTTTAATATTCAGACAAAGCTGTATTGTTTCGATATACGTAGTTTTTATTGTAAACTGCACATATTTTCATAGAAAAATACTGTAAAACAACAGATGATGAAATTTTCAAAAAGAAAAAAAAATACAAATTTGCCGCGCAATCGACATTAATTGACAGTTCTAAAAGTTTGTACCTATAGGTAATATTAATAGAAATAATTATCGAGATTTAAATGGCTCTACACGAGATTTATTTTGTTTTTTTTATTACTATACTTCATAAAGACACAATTAACTCGTACCTACTCGTAATACGATACCTTGGAGTTGGAGCGAAAATATTGTTTGTAATAATTTGGCTAGGTAACTAATTATTGAAATGAAAATAATAATTAGAAAAATGCATTGTGAAACCGTTTTAAGCAAAAAACGTTTCGATAAACGAATTATGTTTTTGAATGAAATACAAATTATTGCATGCTTTTAAAATACAAGACTTAACTATCTACTAATGAAAGTTTTCATGCATTTTGTTCGAAACACGGTAGGTCCGCCGTGTTTTGTTACTTTAAAAGTGACATTCGAAAATGAAACAACGATTTACGGAAAAGCACAGATAGAAACGCGTTTAATCGAGATTGGGTATCTAATATTAAGATAATTGGATTGGATACTTAATGAAAATAGGAATTGTAGAGTCAGTAATAATTCAGATTAGTTTATTGATATCATATTAGATACTTACTTAGGTCGAGTGAACGCGTTTTTACAATTCGTTCTATACAAAGTATGTTTTAAACTAAATTTTCGAATTTCATCGTGTATTTTACAATTGTTTTGAATGATTTGAATGCGAAATGTACTAATTATTATTGTACAGTAGGGTGGAGTGAAAAATATTATTATTTTCGTTTCGGCATACCTGTAAAAAGATGTCATTTTTGCTCATAAATACACATGCAAAATTTAACATCATGAACTTTCAGAAATTCAAAAAATTTAGTCGAAAATCATTAAAGTTTAATTTTGACAAATTATTTCTTTTGGGAAGCACTGAACAACGTCCTCACTGTACGACAGCCGGAACCGGACATCGTTTGTATAATGCTTTACAAAAAGGAAATTACATAACGTAACAAACTTTCCTTGAGTTTGTTATATATTTGGTTAAATGGAATCACGCGCCTAGTTACTTTTCACTTAACGCGCGATGTGTTGAGAAATTTAACTAGGCACCTACTGCTTTCATTAATTAGAGAGAGTTAATTAAATAAAGGTTGTGAAGGAAAATTGAACGTGATGTATCCATATTGTTGAAGAATAAATGAATTTGGACGGCTTTAAATAATTATAAAATTAATAATTTCAATGTCAAAAGTGAGAGATTAACGAACTAATTAAAATATAATGTTAACGCTCTGACTTATTTCATCATATCTATCATATATTTTGTTCAATCAATATGAGGGCAATATAAAAATAAAGTAGTAGGAAAAATTCGTGCAGGATAAATTAAAATATAACATAGTATAAAACAAAGTCGCTTTCTCTGTCCATATGTCCCTTTGTATGTTTAAATCTTTAAAACTACGCAACGGATTTTGATGCGGTTTTTAGGGTTCCGTACCTCAAAAGGAAAAAACGGAACCCTTATAGGATCACTTTGTTGTCCGTCCGTCCGTCCGTCTGTCAAGACCCTTTTTCTCAGGAACGCGTGGAGGTATGAAGCTGAAATTTATATCAATTACTCAGGTCTACTGTCCCTTGAAGCTGTGAAAAAATCAAACTTCTAAGCCAACGCAATCAAAAGATACAGCCGTTTATGCCGCAAAAACCACGTTCCAAGGACGCTTATTTGTCTCAATGGTTGGATTTTTAATGAATTTATAAGCTTTCCGTCCTTTATTCTCCATCAAGGTGGGACGAGCTTCGTTTACTTCGTACGCTTACATAAACTAAATAATAAGTATAATTTGCTACGCTCAACCAAGTTACATTGCCTCTTTCCTAGTCAGTATGCATCGTGAAAAAAAATTTGTTTAAGGACATTCAAGGGGTAACAATAACCGGCCTCTTTTAAGTCTTTAGTTAACGTTTTTTATTAATTTAAGTAAGTTTTGTATTATAATGTTTAAGTTCATCCAATATAATATCTATGATCATGTAACAACTCAACATCATAAAGACCGTGATGAAAATGGGTGAATAAGTAGATAGGTATCGAGTGGAATGAAATCCGAGAAAAGGTGTAATATCGACAATTTGAACCAGCATCCTGTATCCTCAAAAACATATATTTAGGATAAATCCCCTTGACTATGTTCAATATATTAATGTGAAGTGTTTATGTTTGACATTCGTTCGATGCGATGAGGTGCGTTTATGTTCGGTAATCCAATTCACGGGATGTCCCACACATAAAAATTGCAAAAAACTCAGGATTTTATGATTTAGAAGTGTTGAATTAATTTTAAATAGTTTAGGATGACTTAAGATTTCTTGTTTTAATTTTACTTAAGAGAAAATTAAACCAAAGTTCCAAAATTTAATCCTAAAAACTGACATCTTACGGATTGCAGTACTGTCCCCTTTTCGAAATGTGATCTTTATTTAACAATTTCTCAGCAATTTCGCTATTTATTACTTACTGCAAACATTTAAATTATTGTAATTTCGTTGTAGTTTTCAAGTGTAATAATCTCATAATACATTTTAATACAATTATATTATTGAAGTGAAAACTTCTTTAGCGGCGTTGGGTATAAAATCTTAAACTCGCGTCAGGACACGTGACCTGATCGAAAAAGCGTAAGACGGATGGATATCAAACATGCTCAACGTTAATAATCAAGTTTTCACTTCTGCCGGCACTCCCGGAGTGCAACCCGTCTTTTTTTTAAATTAGTTTTAATCGTGTCCCCTTGGTATCTGTTAACTGGACATGTCCTGCACCGTTACCGTAAATGCTCAATAATTTCGTTCGGTTTTTTTTCTACCTATCAGTTAAACGTTTTTCAAACCGCTCATCTAATTTTATTTCCCGTTGCTTTTTGACTGTTTGTTTCACCTTGGGAATTAATTATGTTTAATTTATACTCTGTTCTGTATTATTATATAAGTTGTGTAATTCTTGTGCAATTAGTTATTACTAGTCATCGCTAGATGTCACAGTAATAAAATATAATTAATCTGATATTGATGTAGATGGCGCTAGTAGTTTGTATATTATTGTGATATTATAAGTTTGCAGCTTAAATCAATATGTAAATAGCCATCAATAAAATTTAACTATACATTTTTTTGTGAATTATAGTGTTAGCATTATATTTCATGAATTGTATAATATTGAAATTGTATACAGCGCCATCTATTAGAAGGAGTCTGTAATCATTATAAATTTCGATTCTTCTAGTCTCCACTAGATGTCACAGATATAAAATAAATGATACAGGAAACTAATGTAGATGGCGCCACTAGTTTTAATTATTTAAATAACTAAAGCTTTTTCGCTAAAGCAACATTATAATTAACATAAAAAATGAAAAGTGCATTTTTTATTTCATATTGCACTGATTTTTGCCATCCATAATGTAATGTTAAAATTTTATTCCGTAAATATTCAGTAATTATGAAATACAAAACAACGCCATCTATTAGAATCTGGCAGTAATTCTTGTGCAATTAGTTATTTCCTGTCATCGCTAGATGTCACAGTAATAAAATATAATTAATCTGATATTGATGTAGATGGCGCTAGTAGTTTGTATATTATTGTGATATTATAAGTTTGCAGAATTATATCAATATTTAAATAACCATCAAAAAATTTAACTATATATACATATTTTTCTTAGTATGTACTTTAAAGTGTTAGCATTATATTTCATGAACCGTATAATATTGAAATTAAATACAGCGCCATCTATTAGAGAGAAGATGTAGTCATTATTAATTTCGATTCTTCTATTCACCA